>NC_066871.1:8271552-8571552 GCF_022985175.1 Labeo rohita
GGTCTGCAATCAAATAACAGTGATGAGTTTGTTTTAATAGGATGATACTAAAACAAGCTACTTATCTGAAATCTATTCATTCATAAGTTCTAGAATTCTGAATCTTTTCTCGTCTTTTAAATGTTCAGGTCACGTTGGAGGAGGTGAATTCTCAGGTGGCTCTGGAATATGGTCAAGCCATGACAGTTCGTGTTTGCAAGGCTGATGGAGAAGTCATGCGTACGTTTTTGTTTGTTTGTTTGTTTGTTTGTTTGTTTGGAGTCAATCACAACTGTTATACATTTATTAGATTTAACAGGAACAAATCTCTTTACAGCTATTGTGGTTGTGCAGTCCGCTACAGTTCTGGACCTCAAGAAAGCCATTCGCAGATATATGGAGCTGAAACAACAGCGAGAAGGAGGTGTCAAGCACATCAGCTGGTGGGTCATGAATAAAACTATAGAGGGTTTGCACTTTCGTCACGATTTGGTCAGTTACCCAGATGTGCGGCCATATTGGCGATACTCGGATGTAAACAACAGCATTGATCGCATGGCAAATGTACTACTAAATACATTGTTCTGCTAATTTATGCTGTCTAAACCATGGGAAAAAATGTGTGGAAGCTGCCAAATGATATAGAGTTAGACTTAGTAAGCAGGAAATGGTGCAATATTTTGACAAACTAAAGTTAATAGTTGGTAAAGATATGTACAAGCAGTATTAATTAAGATATTAGTCTAATATTTCACCTACCTGACTGGAAATTATAAGAACAAACAAGATTGTAAAGATTCTTGCCTTGGAAATCCTGGTTTAGTTTGGCCAACCACAAACGCCTTTTGTTCCTCAGACTCTTTTTCTTATGACTTTATAATACTCCAAATGTTTTTACCTGTACGACCAATTAGTACAGCCCAAAACATGATAATAATTGACCATTTTCAGCAGCTGTAATGAGCAAAATATGAAAGTGTTGTTTTGTTCAGTGCCACCAGTATGGCCGACTGACGACGTGTTGTAGGATGTGATTTTGGATATGCTTTTTTTTCCTAATCTACTTTTTTTCTCTGTCAAGGAAATACGTGTGGAGGACATTTCATCTGGTCTTCAATGGAGAAAAATTAGAAGATGATAAAAGAAAGCTGAAGGAGTGAGTCCAATAAAATCCGGTGCTTTTGTAGAAATGTGTTAACTTTTAATCATTTGGTGCACAGCAGTTGAATTCTGAAAATTGTTTTTTAATGCAAATAAGTGTAATTGTGTTTCCTCTGTCCTCAGCTACGGCATCAGGAACAGAGATGAAGTGACGTTTTTAAAGAAACTGAGGAGGAAATGAATTCGTTAATGGGTGAAATTTGTACATGGACATTTAAAGGAAAAGTTCACCCAGAAATGAAAAACTCATCTTCGTGGTGTTCCGGTTCAAATACTGTTTGCTGTTATTTTTCTGTGGAACAAACAAGGACACATTTTAGGATTTTTTTTTCACTCGGATTACTTTAGAAGATATGGAATATAGGGGACAAGACATGGCTTTGGAACATCCCTATGAACTATATATATGAGCAATATTCTTTAAAAATTTTCTGTTTCACTGTCATACAAGCTAGGGACTTCATTTGACTTAATTTTTTAAGGTAAACCTATCCTGTGAAGACAAACAGGTGTAGAAGCAATTATTCTAAAAAGTAACTTAAATATCTATTCTTAAAATACATTTTATAAAGGTTTTTTTTTTTTTTTTGGTGAGACAGAAACACAGACTGTCATATTTGCAAATATGCAAATGTGTGTTATTCCTCTTTTACCAGACACCTTGTGTATACATGGTACATTCACAAAATTGCTGATTCAATGAAAGTACATGTCTAATGAAGTGCTTTAAAGTCATATCTGAGTGTTTTATGTTGCTTTTATATTGATCAAATTATTAAACATAAACATGGTGAAAATGGGCTGTTTTCAAGAGTGCAATTAAATCACCTTAATGTTGGTTATTAAAATGCTTAATATTATAGTCTCATCAAATTTGCAGCAAAGCTATAGATACTTGTTGTTTAAAACCCTAGTCACTATGTGAGTTATTAGTAAAATACAGGTAAACCACACACTTTAAATATTATGAGCATGTTCCTCATACTGTTCCGCTACAGTGTGACCAGCCTCTTATTTCCTTATTACTGCAATGTGAAGAGCGACTGAAGAGACACTGCAGCACACATGGGTAATTATTAAATAGTTTTTTTAATGTCATTTTGTTCTTAAGTAGTGTTTTTTTGTATCCGGAATAAACTATTAATTTAAACAGTTCTCCTGCATTCTTATCTCTTTCAGACTGGATGCTGTATGAAGGTTTGAAGCTTTTGGAGATTTAAATAAACAGTCATCTCAACCGTCAACATGCCTGAGGATAAGTTGACGAACATTTTTGAGGAGCTGAACCGGCTGTCTTTTCGCAGACAGCAGCTGCTTGATAAACGCAATATCCTGGCGATGCTCATCCAGTTCAAGCGAACCAACGGCCAGAATGAGGAGCGTGAGTCCTGTTTGCTGGAACTACCTAATAACAGAAGCCAAATAAAAAAAAAATTGGGTTATAAAAGCGAATATAGCGATTTCTAATTGTATAGTGTTACAAAATGTAAGGAATAAACTGAGGTTACTCACACGAGATCTTGTGTCCAACAGAGTATGGCAGAGATACTGAAGAACTTAAAGAAATTGATGAGGAGCTTAAAGTTCTTACTGAAAAGAAGATTCAACTGGAGAACATGCAAGAAAAGTCAGGAGGCACTCATTTAATAGGTATGGCACTTTTATGAACAGTTTTTAGGAAGTATACTTAAACATTTGCAATTTGATCTCTGTGTTTGTATTTGAAAGTATAGGGCTTTTTTCACAAGTCCTTATTTTTTTATTATTTCAGACACAACTGTTTCATCCGGTGTAATATTTATAACCAATCCGCCATCTTTTCCAGGTTAGTAGGCATTTACACTGTTTTCAGTGATGGTTTTGAGACGAGAGTCAACTACGCAAATAGAAAATCCAACAGCACCAGAACTTCCTGATAATGGCTCATGTTTGTTTTTCTCAGCACCGCAGGTGATTCTGGATGTTCAGCAACTTCCTAGAGACTCGTGCAAGACGCAATGTCCATTCTGTCGCCAGTTTATAACCACAGACATCAAGACCAAAGTTGGCAGTGCGACTTATATTGTGTGTTTAATTTCCCTTCTTTTTTGGTGAGTTGTCATCTGATATGTTACTTTATTTGCTTTACTCTCATTTATGTTCACTATTCCACCATGTAATTACCAGATTGTCTTTCTGTTAAGGGTTAAACTTAAACCTATTTGTGTTTTTGTTTCTTGTGCAGTTGTGTAGCTGGCTGCTGTTTAATCCCATTCTGCGTGAATGGATGCAAAGATGTCGTTCACACTTGTCCAAAATGTCGCAGTCACATAAAAACATGCAAAAAGTTTTGAGGAGTGGAATTTTTAAATCCCTGAAATGTGAACTGAAGAGGTTGCGTGAAATGTTTCAGCTGATGTCATCCTGAATGGTTTACCCATGGAATTACCTGGATTGCCTTTCTTAAAGGATACGGCGGTGATGTCTCGTGGTTCGCTCTTTGCTGGGACTAAGTCACCTTTTGCGTTTGCCTTAAAACTTACCTCCAGGACCGAAAGGAAGATGTAAGACGTCTGAGTGTTCATGGAGATATCAGTCTTCTGGTTTGAGCTCCAAGAATGTTCAATGCCAAATTAGAATTTTGGCTTGAATGTTTGCTAAATGACTGAACACTTTCAGGTTGTACAGGAATATAAAAAATGGAGTCAAGACACAGTCAGGGTTTCTGCAGGTCTTCAGGTCTTCAAAAAGTCTTGAACCGCCCTTCTACAATTTATGGCCTCAAAAAGGTCTTAAGTCAGAGTAGAGCCAAGATACATCATTGCATAAGGTTCTATCTAACATTTTTGTCAAAACTGAGTTATTCACATATTCGTGTTCTGTGACAACTTATTTACATTGTGTGATGTTTCTTTTGTAAGCTGTGTACATTTTGGGGCTTTTTTTAGAAAACAAAAAAGGTTCTATCTACAGAAGTGTACGGATCGCAAAAACTTTAAAGCTCAATATCTCGAAAGTGCTCAGAATGCAGATACAACCTTATAATTCTAAGGCGATTCTGAGGAAGACCTGAACACAGTTAAGTGAGTTTATGCCTAAAATAGTAATAAATGTCTGCAACGGTGTGATTTAATTAAGCTGATATTTGTGGCCAAGCACCAAAGGTGCATAGATATCAATTGTATCTGTTAGTGTTCTTCCGCTCAAGTCTATGGCAGCACTTAGAACTGTGTAGTAAAAGTTATGACATACTGGTAGAGGACAATCTGAGCATTAACCACAGCAGACTTGGAGTCTCTAATACAATCCCTCCAGTGTCACTAACATGAGTTGTACTCATGTTTATTTTAAATGGCAAAGGATTTTTTCCTCATAAAGCCATTAGTCTGATTTACATGAAAATTAAATAAGATCATCTTCAGCAATGCTGACAAAAAAAAAAAAAAGAAAAAGAAATGTGGAATTTTCCGTCATGAACATTTTCAAAACATTTTGACTTTTCCGTAAAAACCTACTTTTTTGAACTCATCCTAAACCATTAGTCTGATTTACATGAAAATCAAATAAGATCATCTTCAGACTATGCAGACAAAAAAAGAAAAAAAAAAAATTCTGCCATGAAAATTTTCCAGACATTTAGATTTTTCTGTAAAACCTACTTTTTCAAACTCCTCCTAGACCATTAGTCTGATTTACATAAAAATCAAATCAGATCATCTTCAGACTAAATATGAAATATGAAATTTTACAGACATTTTGGTTTTCCATAAAATCTTGTGTTAGTCTTTTGGTAATAGTCTAGAAGGAGTTTGAAAAATGTCAAAATGTCAGAAATTTTCATGATGGAGAATTTTTTTTGGACTTTTTCGAACTCCTCCTAGTCTATTAGTCTGATTTACATGAAAATCAGATCAGATCATCTTCAGACCAGGTTGACAAAAAAAGGAAAACATGGAATTTTCTGCCATGAAAATTTTCCAGACGTTTAGATTTTTTCTTAAAACCTACTTGTTTGAACTAGACCATTAGTCTGATTTACATGAAAATCAAATCAGATCATCTTCAGACTAAATATGAACTTTTTCCATCATGAAAATGTTCCTGACATTTTGATTTTTCCGTAAAATCCTGTGTTATTCTTTCTTTTCTTTTTGGTCAGCATTGCCTGAAGATGATCTGATGGGAAAAGTCAAAATGTTGGGAAAATTTTGATGATGGGAAAATTCCACGCGTTTCTTTTTTCCTTTTTTTTTGTCAGCATCACCTGAAGATGACCTGATTTGATATTCATGTAAATCAGACTAATATTCTAGAAGGAGTTTGAAAAATGTCAAAATGTCACAGAAATTTTCATTATGGAAAACCTACTTTTTCGAACTCCTCCTGAACCATTAGTCTGATTTACATGAAAATCAAATCAGATCATCTTCGGACTACAGTGACCAAAAAAAAAGAAAAAAAAAAAAAAAAAAAACATGAAATTTTCCATCATAAACATTTTCGTGACATTTAGATTTTTCCATAAAACCTACTTTGTCAAACTCCTCCTAGACCATTAGTCTGATTTACATGAAAATCAAATCAGATCGCCTTTAGTCCAGGCTGACAAAAAAGGAAAACATGGAATTTTCAGCCATGAAAATTTTCCAGACATTTTGATTTTTCCATATAACCTAGTTTCTCGAACTCCACCTAGACCATTAGTCTGGTTTACATAAAAATCAAATCAGATCATCTTGACAATGCTGACAAAAAAAAAAAAAAAAAAAAAAAAGGAAAACATGAAATTTTCAGTCATAAAAATTTTCCCGACATTTAGATTTTTGTAAAATCCTGTGTTTTTCTTTTTGTTTTTTTTGTCATCATTGCCTGAAGACAATCTAATGGAAAAGCCAAAATGTTGGGAACAATTCCATGTTTCTTTTTCATGCATTGCCTGAAGATGATCTGATTTGATTTTCATGTAAATCAGACTAATAGTCTAAGAGGAGTTCGAAAACATGTCAGAATGTCTCAAAAATTTTAATGACGGAAAACCTACTTTTTCAAACTCCTCCTATATCATTAGTCTGATTTACATGAAAATCAAATCAGATCATCTTCCGACTATGCTGACAAAAAAGAAAAAAAGAACATTCAAGTTAATTAGTTTTGAATAACACAAATTAATTCAACGAAACACACACCAAAATGGATGTGAGGATGTATCTATGCAACACTTCAGTGTATTCAAACCAAATTTGGTGTGTGTTATGACAGTCACGCCCTGAGGAAACCTGCACAGTTTTGGTACAGCGCCACCTAGTTGTCAGGTGATATGAAAAGTTATATTTTTGCTTACAACTTCTGAACGGTTTGGTCTAAAATCAAGATCAATGTGATCTCTTTAGATTCAGTGCAGCATACCAAGTTGATCGATGCACAGTTATACCACATGAGCCATTTTGAATTTAGTTGTAAAATGGTATATTTTATGAACACATTAGTGTATCGTTACAAAACTCAGTATGTGTCTTTGGCACTGTGCCGTGAAGGTACTCAAAATGTTTTGGGGTGGCGCCAACGATTCATGATGAGAACACTGATACCATCGATACCACAAACTTCCTGTCTGCTATTTTAATTTTCTTTGAAAACCTGCTTCTCCTGCTAAACCATTGACTGGAATTTTACCAAAGTTGACTTAAAATCATCTTTAGACTTGCTTCTGAAGTAAATGTATCTTGATTTAAGGTCGTTTAGATTTTTTTTTTTCTCGTGTGATGAGAAGGTGCAGTGATTTTCATATTCTAGTGGTTGGGAGCAGAGCTATTTTTATTTCTTTGGAATATAAATTAAAATGAATAGAGATCAGTTGGAAACACAAGCCATTCTCTGCTGCTTAGACGTTTACCTTTTAAAAACATTAAATTATTCCTTAAGTTTCTTTACTTGGTCTTAAAATGTCTTAAATTTACCTTTGTAAAATCTGCAGAAACCGCGGCAATACTTTGTCACCAAATGCCTGATTCTGTTTGCATGTAGTAGAGTATGAGTTCTTCAGCTGATTGAAAGCAATTCTAAATTATTTCATCTTGTTCCGTAGATTAGAAACTACACGTTTCTTTGAGAAAAAAAATGTCTTTGGTAAATTGTCAAATGTTAAGCCTACTTATTGTGTTGTTAGCTTTCTTTGGATCAGAACTACAAGTCATTTCAATAGTTCAAATACAGAAACATTTTAATGATGAAAGGCTGTATATACAATAAAGATATGTACAAAGAGAACCTCAAAACATTATTTACAGTTGCACAAATACATTTGTATAAAATGTATGTTGTAAAAATATATACACTGTGCAAAATATGAGGCATACAATCTACGTCGCACTTCAAAGGGTCAGTAAGATTTCAAATATTTTCTTCTTTTCCACTTCATACCAGAGCAATTACTCTGATGGACATGTTGAAAAAAGTTTTCACACTAAAAATATTTTAGAGCCGTAAAACGTGATAAAAATACATGTGAGAACTGCATAAATGCAGTAAAATGGTATGTTTACAAAATTAAAAGCTTTGGGTCTCTGATAGAGACAGAACTACGGTATCACTTTAGAAATCATATTTCTAAATACAAAAATACATTCTTTCATTTTGACAACATGTTTGGACAAGGAACTGATTGTCAATGAGTTGAGTCCAACGTCAAGTAAGTGCACTATTTGGCATGTTTGGCATATTTTCACAGAGAAATCTGATATTACATCTGCCAAACGCTGAAGAAAAACATTTCATAGTGATACATCTGGGTGTGGTGATTTAAAAAAAAAAAAAAAAAAAAAAAAATTCATTCAGCCGCCTGTTTCGAAAACGTTCCAGCAGATGTCGCTACATTGTTACATTTTATAGAAAAATAATCTAAAAGGCAATCTGACTAACTAATTCATTCTTACAAATAACTGAGAAGATAGGGTCTAGGTACATTAACAAAGGCATATCACCTGCCATCTACTTGTATTTCAGTGGTTATGAAGAAAGAAGTTCTGTCAAGTCCATCTACGTCCAAAACAAACATCTACTGTACTGCAGTACAGAATCTGACCAATCAAAACACAGCTGCTCTTCTGATGTCATCCCGATCGCCTCATCTGAATATGGAAATTTCACTGGTCCTGTTTAGTGTTGTTTCCCTGGTCAAGACATGCAACAGTGGCAGTTCAGACTGTCCACTCTACCTCTTTGATAGGGATAATAATGGCCCCTAGTCAGGCGTTTGTGTGCCTTCTTCCCTCCCTCTCTCTCTTTGGCCCCATGCTGGGTTTGGTAAACAAACTCGCTCTGACCTTTCCCAGTCCATGCACTGGATGATTTCTAATGTTTAGAAATTGAATGTTATTATTTAGCTGCCACAATTTTGAGTACCCCAATGCAACCGTTAACAGCCCATTGACCATGGCAGTCGGTAGTGAATGTAAAAAAGCTACTAAACAGGCTCCTTCAATGAAGGTGACATCACATTTGTAACAATTACCATGGCACAATGTTTCCATCACAAACGTTTGTGCAAACTCTGTAGTTAAAAGGATAATTTACCTAAAAATTAAAATGCGGTCATTATTTATTTACCTTTTTTATGTTGTTCCAAACTCATAAGGCTTTTTCGTCAGCAGAACACAAAAGAGATCACAAAGAATGGTTCAGCTGTTTTCAATGGGGTCCAAAACTTTCAAGCTCAAAAAGGAACATAACGGTAACATGAAATCAATCCATATGAATCATTTGTATGATGTACAAATGTGAACTGGAAAACTGGAACTGGACTGGAAAAACTGAGTAAATAAAGTTTGATCTGTTTATCATAGAAAGTGAGTGCACTACTTCAGAAAGCTTTGAATATACAAGTCAAGTTATATGGATTCATTTTATGCTACCTTTATATCCTTTTTGGAGCTAGAAAGTTTTGGACCCCATTGGCTTTTAGTGAAAAAAACAGCTGAACAAGCTTCAAAACATTTTTTTGAGTTCAAAAAAAGAAAGATATGAGTTTGGAACAAGAACAATCACTTTTGAACAAACTATCCCTTTAAATTTGGAAACTATAGAGTTTCTGGACAATGTAAATAGCAAAGGCACAATGATTGTACTTATAGTCCTTACTTCCCCAAAATATATATGATATAAATTTAAAATATGTTGTTTTTTTTGACAAAATTATACTTAGCAGAATCTAAAAAAAACATTCTATATAATACAGGCCAGCAGTCAAAGACTGCTTCAAAATATGAAAAGCAGAAGCTCACTGCCTAAATATACAAGTGAAAAAAAGTGTCTCTACATTCTTCTTCCGCCTTGAAGGAGGTGTTAGTGACAATAACAGTACACAAACCTGCACATATGTGACCATGGACCACAAAACCAGTTGTAAGTGTCAATTTTTTGAAACTGAGATTTATACATAATCTCACGGCTGAATAAATAAGATTTCCATTGATGTATGGTTTGTCATGATAGGATAATATTTGGCTGAGATACAACTATTTGAAAATCTGGAATCTGAGGGTGCAAAAAAATCTAAATATTGAGAAAATGGCCTTTAAGGTTGTCCAAATGAAGTTCTAAGCAATGCATATTACTAATCAAAATTTAAGTTTTGATATATTTACGGTAGGAAATTTGCAAAAAATTCTTCACGTAACATGATCTTTACTTAATATCCTAACGATTTTTGGCATAAAAGAAAAATCTGTCATTTTGACGCATAGAGTGTATTGTTGGCTATTGCTACAAATATACCCGTGCTACTTATGACTGGTTTTGTGGTCCAGAGTCACATATAGGCACAATTGAGAAAAGCTGATGCTACACTATCAGTGGTTGCGCACAGATCGAACCCAAGAAATCTGACTGCACACCGCAGATATTTTCAGAACGTCTCCAATCGCCATCCCTCCAAGAGCTCAGTCCCAGTGTAACTGTAAATCAGTGGAGTCCAAGAAATCTGATGAAAAGACTGCAGTGGGTGAGGAGATACCAGCAGGACCTGGAATCGTAAGGTCCAACCACTCCATGTTGTCGAGGGCCGTGTCTTGCAGAGGGAGGGTGGAAGGCGGCGTGTCGGTGAAGGTCAGATCTGAAGTGTCCATTGGGGAGTGGGGCCGCTCCAGTAGCTGGTTTTTAAGCTCCTCCATCAGTCTCAGGGTCCGTGGCTCAGCATCCTCCAGAAGGGCCTCCAATTGGTTATCGGAGGCCAGGGCTACCATGTTGGGTGGAGGCGCTTGGGTTTGGTTGGGTGTGCGGGCAACGTGTATCTGTGGGGGAGGACGAGACAGCACTGTGTTGATGGGCAGGGTGGTGATGTTTGCGGTCACCGGAAGAAGTTTGTCTAGAGAAGGATCCTGCCTGGTTAGAGGGGATATTTCTGGGAAAACAGAGAAAATGCTTTAGTTATACATATCTATTGGAGTGGAAATTAAAGACCTGTTTTGACTCTTCTCACCTCCACTCTCGATCAAAATGTCAAACAAATCGTCCATGTGCTGACTGGTAGCAGTGGGAACCTTTATGGAAGAATACAAGGTATTAAGACGACAGTAAAGTGTTCAAAATTGTATGCAATATCAGTATTTTGCCCTTCAAAATCTCTAATGGTGTACTCTGTATTCTTGCATTAATTCATTTGTCCAAACGGGGGCACCACTATTGTTTTATATTCGAAAAAGAGATCAATAACGAGAACCATAACAACAAAAAAAAAAAATTGACTGTAACAACAGACATCAACGTTGATGAGCGAGTTACCCCAGATATTAAGACCTGAATGGCTTAAAATAATGCAAATGATGTCTGAAATATGTAGAAGAAAACCCATGAAAGATTTACGTTATTTAAAAAAATCCACATTGTTTTATATAAATTTTTTGGACTATGGCGGCGCCATTATTTCGAAGACGTCAAATGGTTACACTTTGTAAGCTACTGGCGCTACCCGTTTCTATTTTTACCACAACACAGCTCAGAAAATAAAATACTAATACGATGCCACATTCTGTGGCTTTTGGTTGTAATTTTTAGTTAAAGAGCAACAAGAGAAGTCTTTCCTAGTGATAAGAAGAGGAGAAAAGAATGGGAAGATGCCTATGAATGTATAAAACTTTCTAAAAACCTGCGTCTTTGTTCTCAACACTTTAGCCCTGATGCCTTTGAGGCTTTTAGTAGACCACAGCTATTGAAAGAGCTTACAAATGGCAGAGACAAGAAACGCTGGATGCCATCCTGGCAGGATGTAAACATGTGACCCTTGGGTCAAGCCTTAAAGGCACCAGGGCTAAAGTGAAGAGAACAAAGACCCAAGTCTTCAAAAAGTTTTATTCATCCACAGGCTACTAAAGGAGTTTCTTAGCACAGATTTCACTCAGTATCCTGATGCGTTTAGACTCCTTGTGGGGAAAATTGATGGTATGGCATTTGTTTTAAGTCGCTTATATCCATCGCCACCTGTAAGCTCTTTCAGCAGCTATGGTCATCGTGTCAGTATTTTATTTTTCGAATTGTGTTGCGGTAAAAATAGCAACAGGTAGCGCCAGTTGCTCACCAAGTTCATGTCATCAAAATAACCAGTAGCTCCTCATTGCGGAACACAAGATTTAGGGGGTGGGGTTGGATCCATATCTAGGGGGTGGAGATGTGTGAGTTTAGGGATCAGGAGGTAGAAATGGGTAGGTTTAGGTATCTGGATCTGGATCCAACCTCGCCCCCTGGATCTTGTGTTCTGCAGTGAGGACCATCTTGAAATAACGTCGCCCCCCATGGTCCAAAATATGTACAAAACGATGTGTTTGGCCGTCAAAACTGAAGTATACTTTGCGCTTAACTTCAAATTACCTGCATCGTGGCTTGTAGACCTCTGGTCTGTTTGACAGCCTCTTCATAACGGGGCGGGTCTTTGCTCTTTGGGCTGCGGTGATTGGGGAACGTCGATGGCTGAAGGGTATAGTTGAGCTGACAAGGCGAGGGAGGCTGAACAAAACATACAACTTTCAAACCGTGTAATAACCGGTCCTTGTAGCAAAATTGAGTCAGCAGTATGTGCTTGTTCTGCACAATGAGTTTTATACTTTTTTTTGAGTGCATCAACACTTGAAACAGAGCTTGTGCTAGCTAGGAGAAATGAGGCCTGAGTTACTAACAGCTTGTGTAAGCGCAAACCATCTTTTTGCGTTGAAAAAGTACAGTCAGGATTTACTAGACACACGCATTATTTTTGTGCCTGACCTTATTGAATATGCATTTGTAGTAGTTTCCCTTTCAGACGCAAAATTTATGGGAGGAGAGTATTCAAATCACACAACATGATTTACAGTTTGCGCTTGTCAAATTACTGGTATTTACGCCATTATTTAACACCCAAAAAAGCATGTCTTAAAGCAGGCAGTAATTTGCGTTGCTCTTGGTAGATTGCGCTGGTCATTATGGAAATTATCTGGAATTGCGCTCTAACGCCAGTTTGCCCTTTTTAGTAAATCTGGCCCTTTGTGTTCATGTATTTGCACATGCTAAGTGTCAGTTTGTCTTACTTTGTTAATGGGTCCATTTGTGTGTCTGGGCGAGTTGTTGAGGAAGCACTGTGGCATGTCTGCCATGGGCTGGTTCTGGTTCTGCCTGTACTCAAACCCAGAAGACGAGCTTCCACACATTGGTAAAGCCTGTAAACACATGCAGCAGGAGGCAGTTTTAGGCCCAGTGTGCTTTGTGAGTAGGAAAATGTGTGTATATCAATGTGTAAACAAAGGGCTCTTGTTCTCGAACCAACTCTCTGTCTTAGTGATAAGTGCTCTTTCTGATTTTCTCTGTACTCTCTACTTCTGTCACCTATTTAGTCAGGTCTGCGTTTGATGTTGTTGAGAGGGTAATGTATCACCTGAACTCAACTGCTATTGCCAGGGCAACATCAGAGATAAGCACAGAACACATTGCAGGCCTCAGAAAGGCTTTCCATTTCAACCTACGTGCCAAATCAGAGAGAAATGCGTCTGGGCCTTGTCATCACAATAGTGAGCTGAACTGAATTTATGAAGTGCGGGAACACTAAAAGAAAGGTTAAGATCTACAAGCACCTTAAAGTATACATGCATAAGACAGTTCATATGGTGATCATACAGTGTATTCCTTTTTAATTGTTGTATTAGAATTGTACTTAATGTATATCGTAATTACTTAGTATGTTTAAAGTAGCTCATGCTGTGACTTTGACCTACATCTGGGCCGAAAAGTTGCTTTTGAACTCGACGCAATGAATATAGTCAATGGCCAACTACATTGTAAAAAAACAATTTGTTGAGTCAACTTAAAATAATTTGTAACCTGGCTGCCTTAAAATTTTAAGTTCAGTCAACTGAATACCAAGTGACAACTGAGATATTTGAGTTGAATCAACTTAAAATTTTAAGGCAGCTGGGTTACTTCCCCATCTGTTAAGTTTAGCAAACACAAATATCTAAGTTTTTACGTAGTACAACTTAACATTTCAAGTTGACTAAACTTATTTTAGTTGACTGAACTTAAAATTTTAAGACAGCAGGGTAACAAATTATTTTAAGCTGACTCAACAATATGTGTTTTTTATTTTTTACAGTGTACCATATATTGTTCTGACCCACCTTGAAGGGAAATTACTCTCCATACCAGCAGATGGCAGTAATCTGTATTAGTCATTTCAAAAGGGAAACTGAAGGAGCTAGGACTGTGAATATACAAACTATAGACCAAGTTTCCCGTTTGCTTGCTTTCATCACTTACGTTTTTCTTCTTGCCCACTAATGCCGGGTTCACACTGCACGATTTTTAAGAGTTGTCGGATTGCTGCTTTTCTCACTGTCTGGAGTTCCATCTAGATGCTATATGCACTTACTACATGACGGATTAGCGACAGGGAATCACACATTACACAACTTTTCAACAGGAAGAATCATCGACAACTCTAACACTAACGTGATCATGTGAGAGACAGGCGTTCTCGCACAAGCATGTTTGTATTCCTGTCAAAAACTGTAGCCCATAAAAAGCCTGCAATCCAAGTTGTCCGGACACTGATTTGTAGGGTTGCGATGACAAAATCAATGCATCGCAATTTGTGGATCGATTCTGAGATGTTCCGAAACGCGATTCTGAGCTTAGCTTTTAACAGCAGATGGTGCTCTAATCTAGTTTTAAACCGCACACTTAAATGCTCACAAAGAAGAGCGCTGAAGAGCATCATGTAATTCATGTAATTGCACTTTGGCTCAGAATGCTCAGAACTAGCACCCATTTGGTGATTTTTGACATTTGTCTACAATTTCCACAAAACTGTCAGCACGAAACTGAAAATCCAATCTGAAAGGTGTCTCACTAATGGACTATGCTGCAAATTCGAAATGCTCAATTGTCTGAAAAGCTCAATGACAGCATGACACTGGCCGACAACTGTTGGCTTTGTGTTTTATTAGGGTGTTCAGGGTGGTTGCAAAGTGCTACATGATTGCTAAGGTGTTTTGAGTGTTTGATAGGTTTGTAGGGTGCTCTGCATTTGTGTTACGAGCTCTGGCAAACAAAACCATATCCGTGCCGACTTGGAATGGAACAGCTAAACGAGAAGTTCACTTCCACAACTAAAATGTACAGATAATGTACTCACCCCGCTGTCATCCAAAATGTTCATGCCTTTCTTTCTTCAGTCATGAAGAAATAGTTTTTTGAGTTTGAGATGTTTGAGTCATTTCAGCAATTATATCCATATAGTGGACTTCAATGGTGCCTGTGGGTTTGAATTTACAAAATGCAGTTTAAATGCAGCTTCAAAGGGCTCTAAACTATCCCAGGCAAAGAATAAGGGTCTTATCTAGTGAAACGATCGGTCAATTTATATACTTTTTAACCTCAAATGCTCTTGTCTAGCTCTGCTATGCACATGCATATTCTGTGTAATCCAAGTCAATACAGTTTAGGGTATGTCGAAAAACTCCCATCTCATTTTCTCCTCCAACTTTAAAATCATCCTACACTGCTGCAGAAGTACCGACCCAAAGTGAACAGGCAAAGAAGGTCAAACGCCCTTTACAAAAAAGTAAGACGATTTTAAAGTTGGAGGAGAAAAGATGGGAGTTTTTCGACATACTCTAACTGTACTGACCTGGATTACTCAGAGTATGCATGCGCATCGCAGAGCTAGACAAGTGAGCATTTAAGGTAAAAAAGTATACACATTTCAATTTTTTTTATTTTTTTTTTTTTTTTTAAGAAAATGTCTGATCGTTTCACTACATAAGACCCTTATTCATTGGCTCTGACTGTTGAAGCTCTTTGAAACTGCATTTTGGACGTTCAAACCCGAGAGACCATAGAAGTCCACTATATGGAGATAATTCGTGAAATGTTTTCCTCAAAAAAACTATTTCTTTATGACTGAAGAAAGAAAGGTGTGAATTTTTGTTCTGGAAGTGAACCTCTCATTTAAACAGTTAGAATGACTCTGACAGTGGAAACGGAGCTCATGATAACTTTAGACATGGATCAGGACCCCTCTTAAGTGTCTCCAAAATATATCTTTTACCCATTTGATCATTTGCTTGATTTAAATTGGACAGAAGCAGTTTGCTCACTTGAGGTGGAGATGGTGTCGGATTTGAGTGCTGTTGTAACATTGAGTTGTTGGACGTCTGTGTTTGCAGAAGTGGAGTTTGTATGATGCTTTGAGCCAAACTGGGCATTGCTGGTTGGAGAACGGTCTGCGCCTGCAAAAAGTATAAAGAAAATCTCCAAATAAGATATTGTAGTCTTATACATTTTCTTTGCTGTAAACAGAACTAGGGTTTTGACGATAAATCGATGCATTGCAATCCATGGATCGATTTCAAATGCATTGCGATTCTCTCTGGAATCGATTCTGAGTTTAGTTTTTAACAGCAGATGGCACTCTAATTTACTTTTTAAGCACATACTCAAACGCTCACGAAGAAAAGCGTTGAAGAGCGTCATGTAATTCATGTAACTGCACCTCGGCTCAGAATGAACAATTATTTTAAAGGAGAAGTCCACTTCCAGAACAACAATTTACAAATAATTTACTCACCCCCTTGTCATCCAAGATGTTCATGTCTTTCTGTCTTCAGTCGTAAAGAAATTATCGTTTTTGAGGAAAACATTTCAGGATTTTTCTTTATATAATGGACTTCAATTGTGCCCCCGATTTTTAACTTCCAAAATGTAGTTTAAATGCAGCTTCAAAAGTCTCTAAATGATCCCAGCCGAGGAAGAAGAGTCTTATCTAGCAAAACGATCGGTCAATTTTTTCAAAAAAATTACAATTTTTATACTTTTTAAGCACAAAAGCTTGTGTAGCACAGTCTCTGGGACGTTCGGATCATTTTACCGACTCGGACGTTTGAGTCTCGTTCAGCAAAATGAACGAATCTTTTTGAGTCATTTGTACATTTTAGCAAAATATAATTAAAAGGTTACGTGTTACTTCCCTAACACATCAACTGCTTACACAAACGTTGATCACACTACAAATAAGACAAAACTGTAATGCTACAAGAAAAAGAAAAGATTAATTCATTGTTTACCTGGGTCTTTAGTCTATGATTAGCTTACCTCACCTCTTATCTGACAAGTTTTCGGGTTTGAGTCGTTCGTCATCACGTGACAGCCCCATAAGATGAACGAACGACTCAAAAAACCCGAAGACTCAAAACAGGTGAACTAATTCCAGTACAGAACCTAATAGGATGTTACTCATGTGCGACTGAATGAATCACTCCCCGAGACGACTCGTTCTTCCCGAGTCACATTAAAGATCCATTCAAAATGAATGAATCGTTCAAGAACGCACATCCCAGAGCCTGTGCTACACGAGCTTTTGTGTTTAAAAAGTACACAAATTTTTATTTTTCGAAAAAAAATGACCGATCGTTTCGTTAGATAAGACCCTTCTTCCTCGGCTGGGATTGTTTAGAGCCTTTTGAAGCTGCATTTAAACTACATTTTGGAAGCTCAAAATCGGGGGGCACAATTGAAGTCCATCATATGAAGAAAAATCCTGAAATGTTTCCTAAAAAAAACACAATTTCTTTACGACTGAAGACAGAAAGACATGAACATCTTGGATGACAAGGGGGTGAGTACATTATTTGTAAATTGTTGCTCTGGAAGTGGACTTCTCCTTTAAGGTTCAAGTGTGTATAGGGAATTGGAAGCAAGCAAAGTATAGCTGTTTCTAAAGCATGCAGTGCCATCTGCTGTTAAAAACTAAGCTCAGAATTGATTCGAGAGAATCACAATGCATTCAAAAAATCTCAGAATCAATGCATAATAAATTCTGAATTTGCGATGCATCAATTTATTTCCCCAGCCCTACATACTGGCATATCAGGAATGTTAAGAGACCTGTGTATTGATGGGGTTGTTGGGCAGGTTAATGGGCAGCAGGATTTGTGCGGCAGGCTGAGCGTTGATCAGTGTCTGCTGATGCAGCACTTGAGGGACTTGCTGGGCGTTGATATAGAACTGCTGAACCGGGGTGTGGTGCAGCTGGGCAAGTGGCTCTTCCTGTTTCACACCTGTACTTTGTGGCAGGGGACTCTGCTTGGAGTTGCAGCTCGGGGCGGTGCCGTTCTCCTCTTTGACCTGGACTGATGGATTGGGTTCAGGCTGCTGCCCTCCGCCTTGCTGACTCCTCTTCTCCACCTCCAGCTGCATCTTCAGCTCCTCCACCAGCCGCTGCTCCTGCTCCAGCTTACGCATGAGTTCCTTAATCTGACGCTCCTTCTCGTGAAGGCGCTGGTCTTTTTCGGACACCTTGACGTCCATGGTCATATCTTCAAGTGTGGTTTTGAGGGGTGAGTTACTTGTTGGCAAACGTGCTGGAGACAAAGTGCATACAGCTTTGGTGGGACTGTCTCTGCTATCCTCCATACTGATGTTGGAGGCCTCTGACAGCTCAGGAGAAACGGGGGGAGTTGTGCTCATGCTTTCAAGATGCAGAGGAGCTTTGGAGATGTTTGTATCCATGGATTGAGAACTCTCCTGGTGGGCCTTAAGCCTTTCTATGAGATCAGTCTTGGTGCCGGACACAGGAAGTCCTCGCAATTTCAACTCCATCTTAAGCTCAGGCACCTAGAGGACCAAAAAACAGCTGTACTTCTGCATACTTATGTATTTTAGGAGCAGGAAATAAATAAGCAAGCTACCCACCTTCATCTCATCTAGGTTTGTAGGCAGAGAACCGGTTTTACGACCGGTCACAGTGTTGTTGGGACGTGAAGGAGCCGCATTGGGCAGAGATACCACAATGGGACTAGGAAGACTCGGGCTGGTGCTCAGGGTGATGTTGGGGCAGCTGTTCTGACTCTCAGCTACTGGCCTGTAGAGTATGAGGGATTTTAAATGCAGTGGGAACTTCCTGTTCCCCCATCATTCACAATAAACAGCCCTTCTACACAATAGAAGCAGAGGTATATCTTGCGGCAACAGAAGCCAAAATGGAAAATAATGTGAGGAACTGCTGTACCACGGCTGGGGTGATGACAGGTCTGTTAGACAAGATTAATAGGTGAAACCATTATTTAAAGGCTATCGCTCAAAGCACACAACGCTCACATTCTTTTCTGAGCTGCATACTTCTGCTGCAAAGCAATAAGACTCACAGTAAATCATTTTAGTGTCAGAGCTGAAACTGATATATCAGCATCATGTGCAATTTGCACTGGTCCATAACCAATGATTCAACTGAACTGACATTTCACAAGGGGAACTAGCATTATGTTTTTGTGCCATGTGGACAGAATGCCAGTTCCACCATAATTTTTGAATAAAGTTATTTATTCAACAAAAAGTTATTCTCGTAGCTTCATAATATTACGGTTGAACCACTGATGTCATGGACTATTTTAACAATGTCCTTACTACCTTACTAGGCCTTGAACATGTCAGTTGCGTTGCTATCTCTGCAGGGTCAGAAAGCTCTCGGATTTCATCAAAAACATCGTAATTTGTGTTCTGAAGATGAACAGAGGTCAATTTCAATTGAGGATGTTTTAATTACAATCAATTTACAGCTAAATTATGTGAAACTAAATATTTGTTCAAAATGAATATTTTAGTCAAAAATGGTCAGAAATGTTATTAATTTTACCAAATTAAGATGGATAACACAAAATGCATGACATTTTTAATTTAGTACTGACCTGAATAAGATATTTTGCATAAAAGACGTTTACATATAGTCCACAAGAGAAAATAATAGCTGAATTTATAAAAATGACCCCGTTCAAAAGTTTACATGATTCTTAATACTGTGTTGTTACTTGAATGATCCACAGCTGTGTTTTTTGTTTAATGATAGTTGTTCTTGATTTACTTGTTTGTCCTGAACAGTTAAACTGCCTGTTGTTCTTGAGAAAAATCCTTCAGGTCCCATAAATTCTGTGGTTTTTCAGCATTTTTGTGTATTTGAACCCTTTCCAACAATAACTGTATGATTTGAGATCCATCTTTTCACACTGAGGACAACTGAGGGACTCATATGCAACTATTATAGAAGGTTCATTAAGTGCGGGGTGAATTTGGATAAGTTTAACTTATTTTGTCTGGGAAACCTAAGTATCTACTGTAGCTTCTGAAGGGCTGTACTCAATGAAAAAAAAAAAAAAGATATTTAGGCAAAATAAGAAAAATGGACACATTTCATTCTGTTTAAAAGTTCACACCCCTGGCTCTTAATGCATCATTTTGTCTTCTGGAGCATCAGTGAGCATTTAAACCTTCTGTAATAGTTGCATACGAGTCCCTCAGTTGTCCTCAGTGTGAGGAAGATGGATCTCAAAAATCATACAGTCACTGTTGGAAAGGATTCAAGTAAACAAAAATGCTGAAAAGCCAAAGAATTTGTGGGACCTAAAGGAATTTTCAGAAGAACAGTGGGCAGTTCAGGACAAACAAGTGAACAACTATCATTAATCAAAACAAAACAAACACAGCTGTGGATCATTCTGGTAACAACACAGTATTAAGAATCAAGCGTATGTAAACTTTTGAACAGGAAGATTATTAAAATAATACAAATTCAACTATTATTTTCTCATTTAACTATATGTTAACTATATGTAAATGTCTTTTATGTGAAATATCTTATTCAGGTCAGTACTAAATAAAAAAAACAACATGCATTTTGTATGATCCCTCTTATATTGGTAAAACAATTAACATTTTGCAGATTCTGCAAGGTGTATGTAAACTTTTGACCTCAACCGTAAGTTTTATATTGGAGGAAAACGAGCATTAAACAGCGCACACATCAAACATTAAATAAAAGTTGTCTTGTGCTTTGGATAGCTTGACTGTCCACTTTTCTTACAGCAAAGCATTTTTTTTTTTCCCAACAAATTTGTTTTTCATTAATGTGAAATTACGTCACTAAAAGAGTTTACCAAATAATCAGTAATTCAATTTGTTCCTGTTTATCTAGATTTAAACAACATGACAGTCAAAGAATAATCAGCACTTAATACTCATGTATATTATGTAAATTATTAAACAAAATTGGTTGTGAAAAAAATGTTCATGTTGGGGCGATACAAGATGCTAAGGGCTGCATGTCATGTTGGAAACTTTATTTGTAAGTGTGACACATACTTGAGTGGTGCTGGTAATATGGCCTGGTAACTGTAATGCTGTTGCTGTTGGCTGAGAATCTGGAGCTGCAGGAACTGCTGCTGCTGCTGAAGCAGCCTGGCATATCCTGAGTCCATCGGAGCTTCGTTGGGTTCCTGCTTCTGGTCGGGTGGGATGTACTGGTGATACTTAAGCTTCCTAATTCGCGGTTTGGGTTCTTTACTCTTCTTGCTTCGACTCTTGTCAGAGGGCTGTTTGGGCTGGCTTTGCTGCATGGAAACAAGAGCAAAAGAACTGAGCAAGAGGTGCCACCTGAAATCACACAATAAACCTACAGATCACAGTCAACACCCTCGCGCTCTGGCATGATATCACAAGTCTATCTGCTTTGTGATTCTAGATGATTCCCATGTTTCAACTAGCTCAGTCCTCTTGCAAACAGAGGTGTCAGCACTCTGAGAATTACCAGGTTCTGAAAGATTTGTGGGCAAACCACAACTGCTGTGAATAGGTGGGACTTGTACGAACATCTACCTAAAATCACAGGAAGAGGAAACAGGATGCGTGGAGGGGACATGATCCTCATTGTTCCTAAATATTGAGTCACAGGATACACATTAAAATGGTTTGGTTTCTGAGGAAGGGAGTTGAAAGTCATCAGGATGTAATAACACACCATTTCAAGCCGGCTTATGTGCATGCAGGTTCCCGAAGCACCGCCGGGAGAGGGGGGGTCAGCGGTGACCGCCCGTCACCGAGTAAATATGCGGAGTATGCTTTGAAGGCATGGATTATGATAAATGCACAAGTTATTGCCTGACTCCTGTTTCTACGTCCCTAGCTTCAGTTTGTTCTTCTCCGCATTATGAGTGTGAATGTTTCGTTTAACCTCCAGTTGAAGACAGAAGACGGCTGGTAGCACTTCTACTGTGCATCTGCTGCTCTTCTGAAACTGATTTGGCCTAAGCTACCTTTTGACAAGTTCTTCTAAACAAGCTGTTTGGAGTGACAAACAACAGCTCTACTGTTCTTACTGTTCTCCAGTGTTTACACTGTGGTGCGCAATAGTTTTTTTTTTATTAAAGATTTACAATACTATTCAAAGGGTCAGTATGATTTTTTTTTTTTTTTTTTTTTTAAAGATATTAGTACTTTTATTCAGCAAGGATGCATTAAATTGACCAAAAGTGACATTAAAGATAATAAATACATCTCTTCTTGCAATTTTCACAGAAATATTAAACAGCACAATGGTTTTCAATACTGATAATAACAATAGATGTTTACTGAATAGCAAATCAGCATATTAGAATGCTTTCTAAACAATCATGTGACACTGAAGACTGGAGTAATGATGCTGAAAATACAGCTTTAACATCACAGGAATAAGTATATTAAAATAGAAACAAGTTTTTAAAACTTGTTTCACAATATTACTATTTTACTGTTTTTTAGATCAAACACATTTAAAAATGTTTATAAAAATCTTTCCAACCCCAAACTTTTGAATGGTAGTGTATATAATGTTCTTCATTCTATAGGCAATAATTATTTTTTTCAGTTAATGTCTGACTGTGGTGCAGCATTATCAATTTATTACCTCTTTCTCTTTGGTTTCACATTCAGTGTGATGTGTTTGGTTATCTAGCTTGAGTTGCTATTGTGGAATTAGCCAGTAATACTGTGAGTCACTGACCACTATCTCAAAAATAAACATTGACAGGAAATTACATCATGGTGGTTAGGACATATGGTTTACCTTTACGAGGGTGGGTCCAGGCTTTGTGGGGGCAGCAGTGGTGACGAGCTGTGTGGCAGTCATTACTCGACCATCTTCTACTGATGTTCTGTTCAGGAAGTCTGAACTCTGAATTGTAGGTGGACACGATTGAGATAAAAAGACATTAAAAGCCACATAAGATGCAACAGAGACGTATAAGACGTATAAATCTAACCAGCAACACAAGGCTGATGTCTGGATAATTTGTGAGAAAAAAAAAAAAAAAAAGACACTGCTTTGCTCTTCTGAAGAGCTTTGTCAGTGAAATATTACTTTGTATGCTTTAATGAAAGCATTCTCTATCAGACCTTTTAATCATAAGCTAACTGTAAATATTAGAACTGAAAATTCCCGAATCAGTCCGGATGTGAATGTAGAGACTGTTAAGATGCTGACCTGGAGTTTGGAGCCAGTCGGAGGTGATACAGACGATGGATCAGGCAGTCTGGCTTCTACAGGAGAAGATGCAGAGCCTTGAGATTCATGACTAGCTGGCTGCTCCGGAGACAAAGCTTCACTGCTGTCCTCGTTGAAGTTATAAACATCCAGTCCTCCAACTGCAGTATCAAACAGATGAAACAATGTCAAAATCCACAGCTGTGGATCATTCAGGTAAAAAAAAGAAAAAAAAGAATCAAATGTATGTAAACTTTTGAACAGGGTCATTTTTAAAATTCAACTACTAGTTTCTCGTGTGCACTATATGTGACTGCTTTTATGTTAAAGATTTTATTCAGGCCAGTACTAAATGAAAAAAATAACATGCACTTTGTGTGATCCCTCTAATTTTGGTAAAATAATTTTGGTAAAATAATTAACCTTTTTCAGATTATGCAGTGTATGTAAACTTTTGACCTCAACTGTATAATGTCTTTGAATTGCCTTTACACTGACTTTAAGCATGAAAATAATACAATATTTCATTGTTTGTTTGTTTTTGTTGTTTTTTTTACCAATTTCAACAGGCAGAATGTTCTTCTCCACCAGCTCCATTGGTCCAGGCCTCTGTGCGATCTTCTCATTGAGGTCATCTGCTAGACGTGCCCTCTTTAGTTTCATCTGAGTGGCTTGCAAAGAAGGCTCTGCGTGGGTTTCTGAAATACATAAACAACCTCAGGCCATACTAAAACTGTGATAAATTAAGTATCCAGGAAGAGAAACAAAAGACTCTGACAATGCTCTTAAGAGCTGAAGTCACATCTGTTTGGTCAGGTGCGTACCTTGTAAGATGTGCATACGAACAAGTTCAGCACGGTCAGGTCTGCTGCGGATTTTATGCTTCAGGAAATTCTCAGTCTGTATATGATAAAAATGCAACATATATGGATTGAGAATTTGTGTAAATACATATCAACATGTCCTCATAGCTCTCTAGTAACTGACAATATGTACGACAATATGTAATGATAATATGTTAATGTTAACAAATCTGTAGATTTTTTTTTTACTCAAACTCATCACTTTAGCACATTAAATGTTGATAAACAACACACATAATGGTATTATAATTATTAAACCTGTGTAGAGTCTAGTTCATTAATAAATATTTTTTCTGAGTGTTTGAGTCTTACCCTTGCCCTCTCCAGACTTCTGACCTGCCCATGAAAAGCTCCAGGTGTCTTCAGCGCTGGAAAGAAAATTATATTCAAAGCCTTCATTTAAAAACAAGGAGTCAAATGACATTATTTAACATCCTATTACATAACACATCACGTGTACATGGCAGAAAGCTTTTTTTAACATTTTGCTGTCTTTAACTAAAGACCTTTTGCTTAAAGCAAAGTTCATGCAGTTGTACCCTAAAGGAAAACCTAAAATTGTCACGTCTTCTTAAGCATTTTGACCCACTTTAGAGAATGTGTGCTTGACAATTTGTAAACTAAAGCTATTTTGTTAGATTTATGCTAAAACAAGGCAATTTGCAAATGGGAAAAGAAACAAAGTTAAATATATACAGTTGAAGTCAAAAAGTTTACATACACATACAGAATTTGCAAAATTATTAATTACCAAAATACAAGAGTTCATACAAAATGCATGTTATTGTTTATTTAGTACTGATCTGAATAAGATATTTCACATAAAAGGCGTTTACATGTAGTTCACAAGAGAAAATAATACCTGAATAGAAAAATGATGTTGAACATCAGAAGGAAACTCGATGCATTAAGAGCCAGGGGGTGAAAACTTTTAGAATTTAAAAATCAGGGTAAATTTAACTTATGTTGTCTTCTGGGAAACATGCAAGTATCTTCTGTAGCTTCTGAAGGGCAGTAGTAACTGAAAAAATATTTAGGCAAAATAAGAAAAAATGTAAACCTCTTCATTCTGTTCAAAAGTTCTCACCCCCCAGTTATTACTGCAACGCGTTTCCTTCTGGAGCATCAGTGAGCGTTTGAACCTTCTGTAATATTTGCATATGAGTCCCTCAGTTGTCCTCAGTGTGAAAAGACTGATTTCAAAATCATACAGTCATTGTTGGAAAGGGTTCAAATACACAAAAATGCTGAAAAACAAAAGAATTTGTGGGACTTGAAAGATTTTTCTGAAGAACAGTGGGCAGTTTAACTATTCAGGACTCATGAACAACTATCACTAAACAAAATAAAACAAAAAAAACAGCTGTGGATCATTCAGGTAACAACACAGTATTAGAAATCAAGTGTATGTAAACTTTGAAACAGGGCAATTTTTTATAAATTCAATTATTATTTTCTCTTGTGGACTATATGTAAACTTCTTTTATATTTAATATCTTATTCAGGTCCGTACTAAATAAAAAATAACATGCATTTTGTATAATCCATCTTATTTTGGTAACATAAATAATATTTTGCAGAATCCGCAAGGTGTATGTAAACTTTTGACTTCAACTGTACTCTGTGAAAACAAATCTAATTATTTGATTAAATTTCGAATTAAATCATGTGTTTCTATTTTAGAATATATTTTAAATATTAAATATTGATTACCTTTTAGTTTACCTTTACAGGAAGAACAAAATAGTTATTATAAATATTTCATTTATGTTTTCACAAATAAATACTATACTAACAGTTCTGCTATGAGTATTTCAGTGGGTGTTGAGCTGTCATCTACATCCACAGTCAACAGGAAATGTGCTCTCCGACACAGTCGCCAGCTTGATTAGTGAAGACATCAGCTGCTCACCCTGATTAGTCATATATCACGAACCAAAAGTGGCTTCTTAAACAGTCTGCTGCCCTTACAACAGCACTTTCAGGAAAGATATAATCCTGACATTAATATGATTAAAGGCGGCAAGAACTGGTCTTTGTGGGAGAATCCGAGCCATTAAGCCCGGGAGGTAACCACAGATCTTGCTGAGCAAAAGTGCAGGCCCAGTCGCTGACTCACTCTTGTTACTCTTGGAGCTTGGAGCATGACGTTTGAGGCCCTATACAGACGGCAAGCACTGAGAGTGCAGGACAGCTCCTGCTGTTCCAGACAGACATCAGTCACACCATTGTTCTATCTCTCAGTCCTTATCAGTTTGTATCCTCAACAGACGCTTTCTTTTATTAGAACTGCCCTCCTTACCGACATGCATAACTTACTCCATCCCCCCCACTGTCAAAAGAGTAATCTACTAAAAAACAGTGGCTGGAGGTAAATGTGTTCCACTTAGAGAAGAATAGGTACAGTGTGTGTGTGCAGAGCTTAGATGAAAATGTGTGCGCCACTTTGTTAATGATGCTGGATTAGTAGTTAAAATAACAAGGAAGTAGATCATTTGACTAGCATATTTTTTTGGTCTCAACAGATTTCTGCACATGCAGTCCACTGCATGTAGGGTGAATTTGTCTAAACATTAATAGTTGACATTTGAGCGTTATGTTTCCATGAAGCACGCATACTCACGTGGCATGATGCCCTGGTCTGCAAGCTGCTCGCGTGTGCGCCTCTGTTGGAGTTTCAACTGAAGCACTGTGGAGGAAGCAAAAACAGAACAATGTAACTACTGTAAGTTTTTACTTTCAAAGTGATAGTTTGTTGAATAAAATTTGTATACAAATTATTGAATAAAGTCGATATTTTTGCTTTCTTTGCACACAAAAATTATTCTCGTAATTTCATAAAATTACGGTTGAACCACTGATGTCACATGGACTATTTTAACAATGCCAAGATATCTTATTTTAATTTAGTTTAAAGGGAATATGTGTACGTTTTCATCGCTAGAGGGCACATATTTAAAACAATCAAAGAACCAAAGGCGTAGTTTAATGACGATTGTGTGGGGAATCATGGGAGTTGTAGTCTTCATCCCCACAGCTGATGCAATCCTCGGGACTTGGCAAGAAATCGTGTCCATGGATGAGCTAATGTATTAAAGACTTATTAAGGTCACTGTAGTATGAAGCAGGGTGGGACTGAAAGTCATGGAAGTGAAACAAGGACACTGGAGAGATTGCTAATGAAGGACAAAAGCAATATATGGCTCAATCAGCCATTAAACATTCTTGGAAACATTTGGGACAATGTAAGCACACAAGTCAGCAAAATATATAACACTATTCTAATGGTTTTTGGATATTTTAATAAAAAAAAAATATCTTGGAAAACATACAAATAAAAACTAATTAAAAAGATAATAAATACTTTAGTAATACATCAATGATACTAAAATAATTAGGACTGCCCCCTGATAATCGACTAACCGTTAGTCGATGAGAAGAGGCTTGGTCAACCAAAATTTTATTAGTCGCTTGGTCACAGAAAAAAAAAAAAAAAAAAAAAAAAAATTTACAGAAAGTGGCGAACTCACGTGGCCCATGACTGACAGATCATTAATGGATGGTCTATGTGGTAATATCGTACATCGGGCAGGACATCCAAATGCTCACCTATCATTCATCGACCTCAAGTATGGCTTTTCATCTAAAATATGTAAGTAATGGCAACTTTATATGGCCGCTTGATATAATGTTAACTTAGAAAAATGCGCTACTGAAGCACCGGTGCAGTCATTTGCTCTTAAAGCGGTCATCGGATGCCCATTTTCCACAAGTTGATATGATTCTTTAGGGTCTTAATGAAAAGTCTATAATATACTTTGGTTAAAAATTCTCAATGGCTGTGTAAAACAACACCCTTTTTACCTTGCCAAAATCAGCTCTGCAAAAATCATCCCATTCTGGTCGAGGCTGCTTTAAATGCAAATTAGCTCTGCACGCCCCCGCCCCTCTCTTCTCTCTGTGGAGTGACGAGCATGTTTACTACTTATGCATTTAGCAAAGATTCATACATTTTTTTTTTTATCATTATAGGGTAGATTTGTAAAAACACACACTAATGTTCAAACCACATATAAAAGTGAACTTAGCATCCGATGACCACTTTAAAAAACACGCTTTCTGCCGTCTCGGGCTCTGTGTACTTGAGCGCAAAACTTAGAAACTCTGTGCATCTCTATAGAGAGTCAAATGTCTACTTTTAAATGAACCAATTCAAACAGAAAATAAATATTCTCAGAATGTGTCATCCGTATGAAACATATATACAGGCACATCCACTACCGCAGAGATGAGAAGTCAGTGTCGCTGACTTCATCTTTAGTTTATTAATAAATGATTAAAATGTTATTGCAGTTTTCTTGCCGTTTTCCCTGAAACATTCATAATTATTATGTGGCAAGTTTTTTGGTGTGTGCTCTTGAGCGTTATTAGGCTATGTAGGCAATTAAAGGCTCATTATTACGATTTGTTTGGTTTATTAATAAACATGTGACTAATAGTCAACTAATGCTGAAAATGAACAACTACTAGTTGTTCTACTACTCAGTCGAGGGCTGCCCTAAAAATAACACTGCTGAACTTGAAAAATTATATTTTTCCACCTCAGGTAAATAGTTGTCAAGCATAACCAGCAGGCACAAAATGTCATAAGATGTTGATATTTGATTAAATTTCAATTGCGACATCGAATGACCAAAATTCGATGTCAATTCAATGTCTAATATTAACGTCAATGTGATGTCCAGTTAAGACATCCGCTGACATTAATATTTTGTTGTTTTTAGGTTGTGTAACCAAAATCCAACGTAAAACAGTTTTGGTGTTTCAGGTAATAAATCATTTTAGAACTTAATATTTAACAAAATATTCATCAATCCAAAACGTTTCGGGGTTGAAGGTCAATCCAAGATCTGTACTTAAGTCTTTCAACAGTTTTGACCTCAAAAGCAATCATACAACATAGCACTGTTTATAAGAGAAATCAACAACAGAACGACGTCCAAAGCACAAAATAATAAACACTGCAATGATCCTATCAACTTCTTGAGGTGATGTCATCTAAAGTCTTGGCTTAGGATTTGCTGCCCATAAAAAGAGCGATGCAAGGTGTTACGCTTTGGATTAGGAGGCACTGGTGCGTTAACAACCAAGAACATCAAAAAGACAAGCGGGAAGGTAAAATGCGGGCCGTTACGCACAGCCTACGACATACAGCCTGAAAGCTAACTAGACAGCTCGGTTTATAAATGTGAAAACACACAAGCGTAGGCATGTTGGTTCGAGAGAATAACACCACTCCTCTGCAAAACATTTAAAGAGAAGGATGGCAGTTGATCGTGACAAATGGGACAGCGGAGCGTGGAACATGCCCAGCAGACCCCTGCTTCCACTCGCCGGAGTGCAGAGCCAATCTGATTGGCTGCAGAATGAGGCCTAGCACACCCAGTTCTGCTAAGGTCCCGGGAGAGCGACCACTCTGTCTGACTCACCGCTGCTAAAATAAACCCAGCCGTTGTGAGAACAAGTCCTGGGAAACAGAAGAGTTTGGAAATGGCATTGGTGGGGGGGGGTACGTTGAAGACATACATTCTGTATCACAGCTGAATAAAGAGTGGACGGACTGACGGAGGGGACCGAGTGCCTCTTCTAAACCCTCCAAGAGGGTTTAGAAGAGTCGCCCCCACCCCCGCTTCCAACAGCTTGGAACACTCCGTCCCGAATCGTGTCTTCCATTATTATCTGAACCAGGAGGTTTCAATATAAAGTGGTTATCCTTTACAAATCAAAATCCGTGCCACCACAAAGCGGCTTTTTCAAAACAATGTGCCGAATGAAGCCGGATGGAAGAGTAATACCATAATCATCTTCACGTCAGTCCGCCGGTACATGACATGCCTGCAGTCATCGCAGTGTTTGTTGAGCTGATGTCATGCCTGATGAACCCTGACTGACCTTTATGTGGCTCCAGGCCTCTCTCTCGAACTGTACAATAAACAAAAGGCAGCTTACATACTTGTACATCTCACTTCTCAAGATCCAAAACAAAGCCTAAAGTTGCTGTCACATTCATCACTGTTGGGGGGCAAAATCAAGTAATTACAATAGCAATCCATGCGGAGCGAAACATCAAAAGTTTCATGTCGCAACGGGTTCGAGTTAGTCAAATTCGTCACGCTTGGTTTAAAAGTGACTTCTGTGTGAGCTGTGCTTTATACACTGACAACAGACAATGGAACTTTTTTGCCCTCGAAATTTCGGCAATACGACCGCACCTTAACGCCAACCAGACGCTATCGTAATTTAAATTAATGGGCTATGTTATGGCTACCAAGCCTGCTAATGTTGACTAAACTGAAGCTGTTGAAGAAACACTCTGACATTGACCTGGACTGTGTTGACATTACTGTTGCAAAAAATATTTCAGACTGTATCTTCATGGGCGCTTGCAGAGGACTGCAAGTTGGCTCGGGTTTGCGAGCTGATAAATGAATATACCATTTGGTTTACGGTTAGCTGATGGGAACCATCCCAATGACCAATAACTCACTTGAAACTCTCACAACTGAAGCTGTATATTAATAACAGTGAAGGCTGCAGAGATATCGTCATGCACTTGAAAGTCTTATTGTTAAGAAACCCGTAAAGAGGTGTTACTGCCATAAGGCATTAAAAGCAGATAAACGTCCTGTACAGGCACGGTTAGGCAGTTAAATGATTAACTGAATGGTGAGGTAATGTTTGGGTGTGAGTCTGAATGAAAACCGAGATGCTATTACAAAAAAATACAATGAAACTCGTGTCAACATTCATGATCACACATCTCATTTAATACAACAACATTTATATCAACTCCAGATCTTCTCAACATGCGTTTCTATAATAATTACCAGCTGCCAAAAGCTACACCATTTCCCAGTGTCCTTCACTTGTGTTTCGCATCAACTTCCCCATTTTAATTCACACTGACATGGAATTTTAAAGAGATTTCAAACTATTTGCATTTACCCCTGCAGACATTCAAGGTCTCCACTTCAAGGCAGGCCATGGAGCTGAGAGACGGATCGGCGAGCTGCCGTGTCTGGAGTCCCATGGATTGCTGCGGGAAATGAGGACCGAGGCAAAACGACGAGATCTGGATTGAAATTCCCCAGCGTGTGGTTCGATTACAGAGCGATCCGACAAGTTCCTTCACCGGCTCTGTCTCTGTGCGAGTGTTTGTGGGTGTGTAGTTCTCAGCGAGAGTCAGCGCTCTCTGCAGCGCTTCAGCTCCAGCTCCGTCACTGACTGACAGGAGAGGCGGGACTACAGAGCTGCAGCTGTTAACCCTCAACAGCACTGAATGCTGGGAAAATACAATAGTTCTTAATCTTAGACAATAAAGAGGAAGTTAATGCAAAAATATGCATGTACAACCACAGCTTCCCACACTTCTATTACACGCAACTTCAGTTTTAGCAGCGAGTAGATAATTTTTGTACCTCTTTTCCCTCTTGCAAACATGTTGTCATGGAACAAAAATTACAAAAACAGGCGAGCAGCACCCTAGGGATCTCTTTGTTTGTCTCTGCCACTTAGTGTCGACATAAACTATTTATAATCAGGGTTTACAGATGAGAGTCAACATTTCACTCTTCTCATTTGTATTTCAGCATTCCGCCTTTTTAATAAAGCACTGTGTGTCTCATGGGGATTTAAGCAAAAATGCCATTAAATTTCTTATCTACTTGCAAGGATGTTTTTTTTCATAGGCGCTCGAGATTAATATTGCAGAGAGGGAAAGAAAATATTTAAACAAAGCCTATCTGAAACAGCCAAAGTGATTAAACACAATGGAACAGGAACGTCCCGGGGTAAAAGAATAGGGAACATTGTCCCGGGCCCACTAAGGTCCTATATGATTTAATCCTTTACGGTTAGTGGGTTGTGGGTTGCCTGAATAATTAAAGTATTAGTTCACTTCCAAAATAAAAAATGTCTTTCTTTCTTCAGTCGAAACATTCCAGGATTCTTCTCCGTATAGTGGACTTCAATAGGGATCAATGGGTTGAAGGTCCAAATTACCATTTCTAAGGGTTCTACGCAATCCCTGCCGAGGAATAAGGGTCTTATCTAGCGAAACAATCTGTCATTTTCTAAAAAGCTAAGAAAAAACAAACAAATTTGTAGTAATCGAAACTGAAATTCAGAACCTATAACTGATGTAATTTTCCCATGTCGTTTACTTTGTTTTTTTAAAATCTTGTTAATATTTTCACCTTAAAACATAATACCACGTGTAGTCAGCGCTATACACTGCGCTCTCATCTTTTTGCAGCATCTTGCCTGAGTAGCGCGTTTAAAATATAAACTTTTACATGCAGCACTGCTCCAAAGCAGGTGGGGCAAGTTTTGCAACTTTTGTTTACATTAGCATGTTGGCATGACAGCTTTTGCATTTGGTGGAGTAGGCATTCTGCGCTTTTTATTTTTTAAAAAAAATCATACATCAGCACTGCGTCTTGATTGTTCATTAATTGTAATCGAGGTAAAAGATTTTGATTTTAAGTCATATCGTCCAGCCCTAGTTTTTCACCCTACCCTAACTTTTTGAACCAAAGTACATAGAGAATAAATTAACCATGCATGACCTTTCCAACGTGATTACGCAATGCGTGAAGTCAAGCTAGTGCAAGATGAGCATTTGTGGTTAGAAATTATATACATTTTTACATTTTTTTAGAAAATGACCAATTGTTTTGTTAGATAAGACCCTTATTCCTTGGCTGGGATTGTGTAGAGCCCTTTAAAGCTGTATTGAAACTGCAATTTGGACCTTCAAGCCATCTATATGGACACTATATGAAGAAAAATCCTGAAATGTTTTCTTAAAAAAAAACAAAAAAAAAAAAACTTAATTTATTTTCAATTGAAGAAAGAAAGATATGAACATCTTAGATGACATGGGGTTGAGTAAAAGATCAGGAAATGTGCGCCAATCCTTTAATTGTTCCTAAAGAAGCCCTATATAATTAAACAAGTTTCAGGTCAGCTGACCTAGATCAGACTTGTTTCTTAGAAAGTGTTTACACATGATGCATTCCTATTTTCAAAAACAAATAAACAGAGTGGATTAGAACACAAAGGTCTTGAGACACTTTTAACCCTCTTAAAAATGTTTCTTTGCTTTATTGCTAATTGTATTTGAAATGTTTTGACTGTGTGACCTCAAAGTGGGTTATATTATTATTAGCTTGGCATGCTATCTGAAAAATATAACCCTTGAGGGGACACTTAAATACAATAAAATATAAATGCATTATTAAAAACAAAGCAAAAGCCAAAAATGTCCATCTGCATGTGTACGGCTGCAGTGTCTGTGTTCTACAGGGAATTCGTTTAATAATAATAATAAACAAATTTAGATTTGTTTTGTTGTCCATCCATAAAACTACATAGTTTAGCAACAGCTCATCCAATGGAGTTTCTTGCGAACTCAATGTACAAACAGATCCAACTAAGGACTAGCGTGAAAACAGTCCATGAGACAATACCAAGACTTCTATGGCGATACATTATAATGCGTGGGTCTCCAGATAACTTGTGGGAAAATAGTCATAAATGTTTCAGTAGGGGAATTTGCAAACAGTAGTGACGTTAAGTTTCACTACAGCTAGACGGGTGGGTTAAAAAGAGGAAGGATGGGTACGGTCTGTCCCCCAGCCTGAGCAGGAACAGATCATGTTGATTCAGCTCAGTGCAACAAACCTCACGAGGTCATAATATCTTTAGGCAGCAGCGAGCAGGAATCAATTATGAGAAAACACAAGAAAAGAGTGTTCCTTTAAAGGTATTTATTGGTGCAGTTACTCTGATAAATGACATGGACTCAAACTCATAACTTAGTATCTCAAAGCTGATAAAAACAGAAATTATGCCTTGTATTAGGATTTATTGCAGGTCTCTTTCAAGTTTATCATCTTATGCTGAATGTTATGAGGTGGTCTGTTGCACATTATGTTCTCATGAAGTACACCTTGTACCAGGGCTGTAACCACACGAGGGTGATGCCCCCCAAAATTCACAACTGCGGTCAACCGATGTGGGTTTTCAATGCTACCCATCCCTTCCACTCTGCAAAGATTTGCTCACATCTTTCCTTTGAACACATTTCTATCCAGTATGCATCAACGTAAAACACCTTGGCCATAACCATAACCAAAAATCCTGGACACACACAAAAAATGAATATGATCCAATATAATAAACAAGTTAAAGAGACGGATGCATTTTATGGTTTCATAAACAGGGTAATTCTGAGGTTGTGTTAAATATCGAAGTGTCAAAATGAGTCATGGTTTCATGTCTATTTCAATGCAACAAGTCTGAGCAACTGTTGAACGACACAGAACAAGACGGAAAAAAAACAACAACAAAAAAACAAGTCATGCAGTGGGATCAGAAATACACACATGCCTGGTGGGGTCTCTGTTTGCTTTCCTTTTGCACTAAATTACCCAGCAGCCCGAGGACACACTGACATTCTCAAGGGCAAGGATGTCTGTAGGGAGTGGGACATGAACTCTGTGGTCGAAGAGATGTCCATGTGTAGTTGGGAAAGGTTCACTGCCATTCCGCCCACTGGACCATCCCTTTAGTGTTTTCTCATCAGGGTCCATGTATATCACAGTAAAGCATTTCAAGAATGAACATGGGCCAGGATTGTGAAAGCCAGACAGAAGGAAAAGACGATAACATCAGAGTGACCAGCAACAAAGAATTCAGTATCACTTTCTTAAAATGGCCAAATGTAAATAAATAGTTCTTGAAAATGAAAAAAAAAACAAAAAACACAAAACTGTGGTTATTTACTTCCCCTCAAGCCATTACAAACCCTGACTTTCTTCCTTGGAGTGCAAAAAGAGAATTTTTGACCAAAAAGCCTGATTGCTGTTTTCTATTAAATAATAATTAAGGGGGACTTGATTGGTGACTTTGAAAACAAATAATTCGGTTTTGTGAACTGATAAATGGATTCACCGAAAAGACTTAAAAGAACGATGTGTTCATAAATCAAACATTGCTATTTCTCTCATGAAGGCACTGGGAGGATGTTGCATAGAGCGGTTTTTATTTTACATTTTTTGAGCCTGAGAGGATACTGGCACCATGGACTTGTATGGCGAATTACCATGATAGAGGAGCTAGATCTGTGTTCCTATGAATGCGCTGCTCACGTGGCCAGTCGCATGATTGTCTGCTGTAAATAAAATTTCATGTGCTTGGAACAATAAGAATAAATTCATATTTCAGTTAAACTGCCTGCCGTTCTTTAGAGAAAGAAGAAAAAAAACAAAAAAAACAAAAAAAACAAAATTAACAAATTCTTTGGTTTTCCAGCATTTTTGTGTATTTGAACCCTTTCCAACAATGACTGTATGATTTTGAGATCCATCTTTTCACACTGAGGACAACTGAGGGACTCATATGCAACTATTACAGAAGGTTCAAACACTCACTGATGCTCCAGAAGGAAAAATGATGCATTAAGAGCCGGGGTGTAAACTTTTGAACACAATAAAGATGTGTACATTGTTTCAGCAAATGCTGAAAAACCATGCTGAAGAACAGTGAGCAGTTTAACTTTTCAGGGCAAACAAGGGACTCATGAACAACTATCACTAAACAAAATAAAGTTAAACGTTTATGTGCTTTTCTTTTCTTCCTTTTGTACTTAGAGCTCCCACTCACTGTAATAAAGAGGTTTTAAAAATATAGTTCTTGTAAATAGTATTGGTATAGTATTAAAATAGCGTTTTAGTAATAAATATGCATGCAAATTGCAGTAATGTGCAACAGTTATCTACTGTACAGTGTTTGTCAATGGTCAATCGATTTTTTTGTGTAAACTCAAGAGATGTGGATTCGGACGTCAATTACATTACCACATGATCTAGGTGTGCGTCAAAAAAAAAAAAAAAAAAAAAAGTAGGTAATTCAGCCGGGGATTTTTACGTGGGTGGTGAGAGATAAACACCTAAAATCAGACAGCAATAAAATCACTGACTAATCCCTGTAAATGTTCAAAATAACTTACATCCCTATTAGAAATTACCATCCAAATCTGTCACAAGTTAAAATTGGGAGAGTTAAAACTCTTTTGTCATTTACACTATTCAGAGTATCATGTTTTTAGGTGAAGTTCTTCAACAAAAAGCCGACTCTTGAGATTCATTGTAGTCCGCTTTGTGTACATGAAATAGACACTGACACATTCAAACATGTCATCTGAGAAGCGTTAATTACTATAAACATCAGTTTTACAGCCTTACAAAACTATTTTGGCTGAAACCATTTTTTTTCCCTTGTGTTGTTTTGGATAAATATTTTTGATTGGCAAATTTTTGGTGCATGACTAGAGGAAATGCAAAAGAATTCAAATAACTACCATTTGTTACCAGCCACAACACGAAAATAATTATCAGCTTATCGGTATTGTCCAGAACGTTACGTAATTGTTACTTTAAGCGGCCCAAGATATTCTACAAAAATCCACCTTTTGTGTTCCACCAAAGAAAAAAAAAATCATAGAGCTTCGGAACACAAGAAGGGTGTACAAAGAATAAAACAAAGATTATTTCTGAATGATCAACTGTTCCTTTGAGTTGCAGCCAAACAAAAACCACAACATGACTGCAAGCCTAAGAATCCTTTATATCTGAGACTTTCTGCAATCATATTTGACGCAAAATCTATCACATTAGTTTACCAGTGGTGCACCCGAAGATGAGCCAAGAACACTTTGGAAAAGAGTTAAAGGGAGCACTTAAGACATGATTACATGTTGGCGTTCATATGCAATTCCTGTGTAATTCCCCACGTCTTACCGCAAACAAATTTCTCAACTTTCTGGCAGGCCCTATTTTCTCAGTGTCAAATTGGGGCGGTAGTTTAACGGATGAGGAGGAAATAGGAGCTTGGGAGCAGAGTTATGGCCTAAGGGCCTGAGCAAATGGGCTCACTTACCGTTCTTGCGCTCTTTAATGGGTGGAAGGTTCTGAGTGGGCTGCAGAGACAATTCCTCCAGGTCATGGGTCACCGCTTCGCTCCGTGGGCTCGGCACCAGCACCCCCATCGCACCCGAGTCGCCCTCCACTCCCAGACTCTCCTGGGGCTCCATATCTCCTCAGGGGGAGAGGCAAGGGTCTCTCCCTGGAAACTACCACAGCGACTGACGGGAATCTCGGACTGCAGTCTGCCAGAAAAACAAAAAGAAAAACAAAAGGCTTTCAAGTGTTTTGCAGCCCTTGTAAACATTAGAAAGCCCTAATGGAGCTGAAAGTTGTTGTTGTTGGGGTGTGGTGGCAAAACTAATTTACTCGCATGTGGCTGATTGTTAATAAACTTTAAATGGCCAGAAATGCAGCTCAAAGGTTAATGTATCCATCTGCATCACATTGCTAAGACCCAAAACACATTTTGCTGTAAACTGGTGATGGTAAAGCTCTTATTTCACAGAGCAATAGCTTGATCGAAATCTGACCAGGCAACCCCCCAATCTTGAACTACCCACTCCCATGTATTTAATCAAATAAGTTTGATGGTCCTCCCCGTTAACCTATAAGGAAAGCTCTTAAATCCTTATGGCTCATGTTTAAAAGCGCAAGTTGTATAAGTCTTGTTCTGGCTCCACTCCAAGACGAGTTATACAGGAGTATATCCAGGCAGCACGTCTGGCCCAGCTGTTTAATGTGTTATTCTGACAGATGCTTTACATCTTGGTACATTGAAAGGCCACTTAGGACAACTTTGTCTGCAATATCTGCTCGGTCTAATTTTGCAATGTGCTGCACTGGAAAATATATGTAACCACATTTCATGGTTCGGACATGCAGATTTATAAAGCAAACATTTTAAATGACCGCAGGGCTCCATAAAGCACAAGACATGCAGGATTCAAAACATGCCACACTGCAAATTTATGATCAACATATCAGGAATACCTGTATATACTGTATGTAGTAATGCAAACTAGTGATGCATACTAATCACTTGGCCTAGTTAAAAATTTTTTCAACCATTTGTTCTCTTCTGTGTCAGTCTTTGACATGCATTCACGAGAGCACCCCAACTCAAGCGAGTGGTGCTGCTGACGCAGGAGCGGGCGTTCTGACACGGAACCTGGATGTGCTGTGCCCTGTTTACAAGCAGAGGAAGACGCGCTATACAACAGTCTTCGTAAACATGTCTGAAGACGCCAACAGAGAGGATGATTTGCAATGTCTTGCCAAGCCTTACTTATTTGAACTAGAATATACAGGCGATGAACTAAGAAAGACGGACTTTATATGTCAGAACTACGTTCTTACTACCTTTCTCGGTCTTTAACGTGACAATTGCATCTATGCAGAGTTAAAAAGCTCTCAGATTTCATCGAAAATAATTTAATTTGTGTTTCGAAGATGAACAAATTTTTCATTTTCAGGTGAACCGTCCCTTCACCGCCACCCGGTGGATTTAGGAAAACAGCGAATGGTGGGCAATACGCATTTAAAGTGGTAAATATAGGAGGAATATGTCTAAGTCTATTATATGCGCTAAACTTCCTGCTGTCAGCTGGTGGCGCTATGCCTGTAACTGAATATTAGCATGTAGATATCTTCAGGGCAGGACTTTTATCAAACATATTAAGTTTGGTGCAGATTGATGGTATGTTTGAGTTAGTGTAAAACATGACATCCTGTCACCAACAGGTGGCCCTATGGTTATACCCGAATATTGGCCTTTAGATGTGTTCAAGCCAGGACTCTTATCAGCAGATCGGACATTGCATGGCTGAGTTATAACAGCTTCTTTTTCAATGGCGAAACATTGAACTTTGTCAGGACGCCACGGACACGCCCTTTAACGAAAACTCATGATCTTTCGCAATTTAACATCACAAAGGGCTTTAGATTAGACTGACCGAATACAATGTGGATGTCATTAAATCTCTAGGAGGAGTTTGTTAGAGCAGTGGTTCTGCTCTGCACATTTTGTATGTTTCTGAATCTGACACACTCAGTTCAGTTCATGGATCTTTTTCTTAACAAGCTGATGATCTGAATCAGGTGCGTTAAATTAGGGAGACATGCAAAACGTGCAGAGTTGAGAACCTCTGCGTTAGAGCATAAAACATGCCACTTTCTGTTGCCAGCAGGTGGCGCTATGGCTATAACTGCATATGGACTTGTGTTCAGGACAGGACTCTTATCAAACATGTGAATTTTGGTGCAGATCGGACATTGTATGCCTAAATTATAACAACTTTCTTTTTCACTGCGAAACGTCGAAGCTTGTCAGGCCGCCACAGACACGCCCTTCAGCGAAAACTCAAGATCGTCGCAATTTAATGTCACAAAGGTCTTTAGATTACACTGAACAAATCTGGTGTTGATCTGTTTAAATCTCTACGAGTTTGTTTAATACAATGCCTGAAATGGCAAAAACGGCACAAAACTTGCCGAGAAAATTCTAAATAACAGACATCCTGTTGGGTTTCGGACTTCGTACCTGGGGACTTTTTTGTATGTATTGGTGTGTTACACGTGTCTACTGAGTTTCGTACATGTATGTGAAACATAGCTTGAGGGGCACTTTGCTTTAAGATTCACAAATGTTCATGAAGAAAAACAGAAGTTTAAATCTCTTGTTAAGTTTGTCAAATATATCTCAACATAACCCAAGAATCAAATTCCAAAGCACTATTGTTCTATTGAGAACAATAGCACTTTGGAATTAAAATTAAAGTTCTATTAAAAGGACGAAGACAATTCAAATATGCTTCTCTTTGGAATGCTATAAAATGAATTTGATATGTATGATGTCTGCTCAGAAAGCTCAGTCTGTTCTCTTTCCAGAAGTATGAGAACTAAAGAAGCAGCATAAGAGTAGACAGACTGACTGATGGGATGTGGAGCTATACTGTAGGTATCCAGCTATGCAAAAGCTCCTGTCAAAGACTAATCCTGCACTTGGCTGTTCTATCCATCCATGCCAAGCAGAAGACAAAGTGAAGTTTGGCAAAACCACAGCATCTGCTCATTCTACCCTGACCGAGTCTGTCTGGATTGCTTCACAATAGAGTTTTTTAGTCTCAGTGGAAGTATGGAGGTTTGCCTATGTGCAATGTGATGGACTGGACAAAGACAACACCAAGCTTTTAAATTAACCATATGAGCAAGGGTTTGTTTTGTTGTGTGAGAAGACTCTTGCTTCACTGATGTCCTCGAAAACACCCACTACCTTCTCATGGTGGTGCTCTTCTCTCTGGAGACTTCAGCTCAGCAATGCTGAGAACATGCACAGGCGCATCCCATCGGGTACATGCTTTGTTCTGAAGCCACGAGTCTCACAACAGCCAATGAGTGATTACGGGTTGGCGTTGACTTGGCACAAGTGTTACAAACATCCTCCGCCCACTGCACGGTTATCTAGAAAAGTCTAGTTTCTATTATAGCCGCCATAAATAAAAAGCTCTTATGACGTTATTACAATGCAAACGTGATGTGGAGCACTTCAGTAGTGCAGCGTACAAAAGATAACCTTAGTAAAACAACATTTTGCATAGTTATTACTTTTTTGCCTACCATAAAACCTTGTTATCTAGTTTTATCCATTGATAGAGGGCGCTGTAGTCCTCATGTGTTAAATTTCTTAGTTAAATTGCCTTTTTTTCTTACATTTTGTGTTACAGTGAGATTTTTTTTAAAGAAATCTCTTCTGCTCACCAAACCTGCATTTATTTGATCCAAAATACAGCAAAAGCAGTAATATTGTGAAATATTTTTACCATTTAAAATAACTGCTTTCTATTCGAATAGATTTTAAAATATAATTTATTCCTGTGATGAGCTAAATTTTCAGCATTATTACGCCAGTCTTCAGTGTCACATGATCCTTCAGAAGTCATTCTAATATGCTGATTTGCTGTTCTGAACATTTTTATTATTATTATGATCAATATTTAAAACAGTTGAGTATATTTTTTCAGGATTCTATGATGAATAGAAAGATCCAACATCAGCATTTATTTGAAATAAAAAGCTTTTGTAACTTTATACACTATGCTATTCAAAAGCTTGGAGTCAGTATAATTGTTCTTTTTCCTCTGGGAAGAAATTATAGAAATTAATGCTTTTATTTAGCAAGGATCCTTTAAATTGATCAAAAGTGATGATAAAGACATTTATAATGTTACAAAAGATTTCTATTTCTGAAAAATGCTGTTCTTCTGAACTTTCTATTCACCAAAAAAAAAAAAAAAAAAAAAAAAAAAAAATTCTACTCAGCTGTTTTCAACATAATAATAATGTTTTTTGAGCAGCAAATCAGAATATTTGAATGATTTCTGAAGGATCACGTGACTGGAGTAATGATGCTTAAAATTCAGCTTTGAAAACACAGAAATAAATTACATTTTAAAATATATTCAAATGGATAACAGTTACTTTAAATAGTAAAAAAATAAAAAAATAAGCACAAAATTTTTACCATTTTACTGTATTCTGAATTGAATAAATGCAGTTTTGGTGAGCAAAAGAGACTTCTTTAAAAACCATCAAAAATCCTACTGTTTCAAAAACTTTTGATTGGTAGTGTATTTATTTATTTACATTTTTTTTTTTTTTGCTTTATATCCAAGCATTATATATACACATGCATACTACATGTAAATATATGCAAATAAAAAAAACAACATTCATTTATACACATGTATACATACACACAATTAAATATATTAATTAATAAAACTACACACATACCAAAAAAGCAATATGGCAATATAATAAAAAGCCTAATGCAACAATCACACTTAATTGTTGCAGTAAATAGAATAATAAAATAATAGAATAATAAAAATCCATCCCAGTTTAATTCACAACTGCATTTTTAATCCTAACTGCCCGTTCAAATCAAACACATTTTGAATGAAATCTACAGCTACATTAAAATCTGTAATTCTACATCCCTTAAAGTAACTACAACTGACCAAGGAAAACCAGCTGATAAACTGTTTTACTATTTTTATTAAAAAGGTCTATGATTAACAACTCTGTTACAATAACTTGAACACTAATGTGTCCCTTCAGATGATTTACCTGTCAAAAGCACAGGATGCTTTGTGCCACAGCGCTCCTTATGAAGATCACTAGGTCATGATGACTCTGAAACAGAAAGGAATATTCTGTCATTAGATGTAACAGGAAAACAACAGGTTTAAATCTTCCCATTAGCAGTTTCCATAGGTGAAAGCAGAAACATTCTACCTCATCTAGTTGCAAAACAGCATGTGAAGAAGAGGGCAAGGAAAGGGAAGGGTGGTTTGCATCTAATCAATGCAGTTGCTGTGGAAACGCTAATCTGCTTGTGCGCTGATTAATAGCTAAACAATAGCATGACAGATATTTATGGATGTGTGCCACTCCACAGAAGAGGCCATCAAGAGATATGGAAAACAAGCTTATGAGAGTCTGCACTCAAAGCCTCAAACGCAACCTCCGCAAACACGAGCATAAATATTCATTGAAGCACAAGACAAACATTCAACTGTGCTGCTCTCTACTGCACATCTGAAACTCTGTGATTACATCTCGTTTCAGACTATCAGAAGCGACCAGTCTAAACTTTAAATGCAACGTCCAAATAAAAACTGTATACTTGTATTTGTATGTCTGAAAATTAAGCACACTAAGTGTTATTTAAAAATAAATCGAGAAAATAGTCATAACATTACGGTTGAAACACTGATGTCACATGGACTACATTAACAAAGTCCTTACTATCTTTCTTGAACGTATCAGTTGCGTTGCGGTCTATGCAAGGTCAGAAAGCTCTCAGATTTCATCAAAAATAACTTAATTTGTGTTCTGAAGATGAACGAAGGTCTTACAGGATTGGAACAACATGAGGGTCAGTAATTAATGACAATTTTCATGTTTGGGTGAACTATCCCTTTAAGCGTCAAAAATACGGGTAAAAATACAGTATAATAGTAATATTATGAAATGCTATTACAATTTAAAATAAGTGTTTTCAGTTTGAATATTTTTAAAAAAAACGTAATTTATTCCTAAAATTTCAAAGCTGAAATTTCAGCATCATTACACCAGTCTTTAGTGTCACATGAACCTTCAGAAATCATTCTGATTTGTGCTCAAGAAACATTTATCAAGCATTTATTTGATACAAAAATCTTCTGTACCATTATTAATGTTATCACTGTTACTTTTGATCAGTTTAATGCATTTTTACTAAACAAAAGCATTAATTTCTTAAAAAAAAAAAAAAAAAAAAAAAAAAAAAAAATCTTTCACATCTATTACTTTTTGATTTCTTTGAGGAATGGATGAAATAATATCCTAAATGTGTGGACTTGAGGACTTTCTGTGAAAAGCAGAGAAAGCAGATTAAGTGACTCTGTGAACACTCTGATCTTGTTATCTTGTGCAAATTAAAAACAACATGTTGATGAATATCTTAACTCTTCCAGACATACAACCCCCGACGACTTGACTAAGCCTTGGCCGGCTTTCTTGCCTGCTCAGATTCCCTGCTCTCAATCTAATTCAGCTGAGTTTAAAGACTTTCGGCTGTTTTCTCGCTAAGGATCAGCGGTAAGCCTCTCTCAGTGACACTCTGACAATTCATCTTAGTCCAGCACAATTTCGAAACCTCAAACAGAATTACATGTACGATTTTGAAGTGGAAACTCGGGCCAAATGGGGACATCCTTGTACCGCTCTCTGCCAGTAAACTCAAAGGTTGGCTCACTGGATTCTTTGCGTTGGGATGCATTTTCACTCCACCTAGAATAGGAAGTGAAGATGTGCATGACTGAGAACTCAGTGTAAACAACTTCACTCTCCCTACGGAGGGAGATTGTGGCTGAATGTGAAGTATAAATTACACATCGTAATGGACTTAATAAAACATTCATTTCGCAATTTAAAGGCTGGAAAGAATGGGACTGCTTATGGGAGTGGAAAGTTCTGTTGGCGATCTACTAACAATGCGCAAATTAAAGGACACAGACGCAATTCATTTCCATAATGACCAATGCAATCTACGAAGAACAGTGCAAATGGGAAAAGCACAAACTTGGTTAAATGGATAGTTCACCCAAAAATGAAAATTATGTCATTGATTACTCACCCCCTTGTCGTTCCAAACCTGTAAGAACTTTGTTCATCTTCAGAACACAAATTAAGACATTTTTTACTGAAATGCAAGAGCTTTCTGATCTTGCAAAGACAGCAATGCAACATGCACAAAAAGTATTCTCATAGCTTCATAAAATTAAGGTTGAACCACTGATGCCTATTGGACTATTTTAATGACATCATTACTACCTTTCTGGGCCTTGAATGTGGTAGTTGTGTTGTTGTCTATGCAGGGTCAAAAAGCTCTCGGATTTCATCAAAAATATCTTTTTTTGTCTTCTGAAGATGAAGTTCTTACGGGTTTGGAACGACATGATGGTGAGTAATTAATGACAATTTTCATTTTTGTGTGAACTATCCCTTTAAGAAACAATTTAAATAATAACTTTTGTAAGTCACTTTTGTAAGTCACGTGGAATCATTTAAATATTCTTTTCGCAATTTTGCATCTGAAAGAGAAGCTCCAACAATGCATATGCAGGCACAAAAAACTAACACCAAAAGAAGGTATGTCCTGTTAAATCTGGCCCTAGGCATCATAAACTTGACACCTTTTGTAAGCGTTTTCAGAAGAAATACATAACATACTAAACAGCTGAGTATCACACACTACCAGACATTCAAGTTATTCCGATCTCAACAACAACCCTCAAAAACACTGGGGCTTGCTGCAAACGAAAACAACATGTGTTTTCAAACTGGCTCAAAATATTTTCTGATAGAATATCTCTGGTTAAAATCAAATATGAGGACAGAAAAAAAAAAAAAAAAAAATGTGATTCAATTCTGCCCAAAATCTTTACACTGGTTTCGGCTTTCGGCAACTAGAGTCGACTCAAAATCAGAGAACAATTTGAGTACAATTTGAGCTTGAAGTCTCTTAACGGAGTTTGTTATGTTGAATGGAAAAAATCCTAGGTGTGTTTCTCAATTGTGTTTATTTAAAATAGTTAACAGTTGTTCCATAAAGTCCAAACACCAATCCAAGTGGAGTTTGGCGGGACACATTATGGCCGTATTACCGCATTACTACACAATGAGAACTTCTCTTCGCACAAACACTGAATGAGTCATCCACAGTAAAATGGAGGGGGTCAGCTGTGCTGCTAAATATAGCTGTGAGACCGGCCAGAATAAGCATCAGAAATAAAAAAGAAACCCCTCCAACGCTTTTCCATGTGTGTGCAGAGAACGCAGGCATCAGGAGTCAGCACAAAGAAAACACTGTGAGACCCGCTTGAGTGAAGAAAGGAAAGGGGAAAATTCCTTTACCATTCCCAAAATGATCCCACATTTTAACTTTCCCAGAAAGCCAGCTAATTCCCAAGAGGCTGTCCCTGAGCACAGCGCACATGGCCTTCGCCCCTCCCACTTCCCCTCATGCCATTGGTCCAGCAGGGAGTCAGTAGAGAGGGATCAATAAACCAGAAATCAAAATAGCCTGCTGTCAACCACTCGACATTTGATGAGGTTTATTCGATTGCATTTAAAGTCAAATCATTAAGGATTTAATGCATTTTAAAAGCTGATGTTCTGGTCTCCATGTGACCATACAATTACTTCTCAGAATTTACTTCCTATTTTCAACAATGTGATTCAACCTAATGAGTAAGATATGCAGTTACTATGTGTTTTTAATAGGTTTCTGTGAAACTTACATTACCATAAGCCTTGTGCATCTTTTTTCAGAACAGCAGATGTTTGGCAGTCTGACTCATGATAGATTACCATTTTCATCAAGCAATAATGTGGCAAACAATGACATAAACTTGTTGATCATTTCCAACAATGGCCAGCGTGATGAAATAAGCAGTTTCATAGTGTTCTTTTTGGGTAAACAAACATATCAACACCAGACATCAGTGCTACAGTTCCTACCAAAAAAAACAAACTGGAACCATGACAACTGCATCAAAGACAAAACAGAGTGTTCAAGATAAATAATGAGAAAAATCTTTTAAAATGTATTCATGTTGGTTTTTGTGTGGTTTTGAATACCTTTTAAGTTTAATTTTCAGATTTTTCACAATTTTAAGATTTTAATTTTCAACAAAGGATTACATTTTTTTCCTGACTGTGCCTTTATATTAATCAGAATGTATGAAATGTTGCAGAACCACTGCATTTTAATCACAATCCAAAGAAACGTGCTAAATATAGCATTAGATTGCATAATTTAAAGCAAAAACAGAATGCTCTGACCTTAGCTTTGTGATATTATGCTACAAAGCATATTTGAACAAAACAAAAACAACAGACAGGCTGAATGAGAACACAAATTCACTCTCTGTCAGCAGGTGGCGCTTATGGAACAGCAGCAATATAGTGTTTCTTTGGTTACTGCTGTAACAAAAACAGCGCAGCGCTTACTATATTAATATGCATTATACGGAGGTAAGATGAAAGGAAAATACCATCTAAGCTTTTCTGAAGACAGTCAGTTCCTCTCAGAGACACATTCATATAAACCTCTCACCTCCAACTGACCCTTCGCGAAAACCCACTCTCCTTAGTTACTATTGCGATGTCCGACAAACAATGCTGCTGTCACACTACACATGTTCTCACACAGTGAAAAATACGTTAAGGAAACTGACAGCACGCTGACAGACAAGACAGAGCAGGTTACTTCTGGTATGAATCAAGGTCTCAGGTTTAAAATGTAATTTTTTTGAAGAAATTCTGACAATAAATACAGTTTTTTTGGCTCTGAGCCATGACAGATCACTATATTTCCTTACTAGATCAATCAACACGTGAACCGATCATCTTTTCTTATTTACTTAAAGCATGAAATAAACATGAATGAACATCAGAAGGTATTTCATTTTAACCGCAGAACCGCAGACGTCAATACACACAATTTTCACAAAGTCTACTCTCTACAGTATTTTCTCCGCATTCGCCTTCAGTGTCTCTGGCTTCTGTTAACAGCTGTTTACAGTTTGTTTATTTGCCAAGTTAAAGATTAAACTATTAAGTTATTAAAGGGGTCATCGGATGCTAAGTTCACTTTTACATGTTGTTTGAACATTAATGTGTGTTGTCAGCGTATGTACAAATCTACACTATAATGATAAAAATCCATGCAGTGGTTTTTAATTAATCTGTAAAAATAACATTGACATGACTGACATGAGCGTTTTAGCTCGGATCAGCTGTAACAGTCCACCCTCTTTGTTTCGATGCCGGAACAGAGATGTAAGTTAGACAAGAATATCTCAGATTGAGCGATTGAGGTGTTGGGTTGCTGTATGTAATAATGAACGTAGTGGTCGTCATTTACTCCCGACATCTGAGCCGCTGAAGATGCAGTTGATTACGTTTGTTTGTGAAGGGAATGCATTTGCATAATTCAAGCCAGTTTACTGTTTGAACAACATAGTATCAACATATTTTTCTTACATCTTTAATACATGTGAGCATACATCGTAATCAGTATTTTAAAAAATGTTTTTTAAGGAATAGATTACCCAAAAATTAAAATTTGCTTAAAATTTACTCACCCTCAGGCCATCCAAGAGTTTGTTTCTTTATCTGAACAAGTTTGGAGAAATTTAGCATTACGTAACAAGCAATGGCTTGAAATTAAGAAGCCACAATGATGGATTTGTTTCTTACAAACACTGCTTTTCATTTCACTTGATATTAATTGTCAGGATTGGAATCGTGTGGATTATTGTGATGTTTTTAGCAGCTGTTTGGGCTCTCATTCTGTTGGCACCCATTCACTGCAGAGGATCCATTGGTGAGCAAGTCAAGTAATGCTGAATTTCTTCAAACTCATCTACATCTTGGATGGCCTGAGGGCAAGTACATTTTCATCTCATTTCATTTTTGGGTGAACCATTCTATTAAATATATTCTTCAAGGTAATTATTTTTACAAATACCATAAATGTTAAATCACACATCTTTAATTTTTGGGGGGGGAGTCACACAAACATTTTGCAACCTGAACCCTGTCATGCAATAAAATCATCTGATAATTTAAGAGACTCCTTAACCTTGACACTCAGTCATAAGGGTACTTTTATGATACCATTTCCTGTTTTCTGTTTTTGCCCCCTACACATTTCCACATTAGTTTGCAGCACATGGTTTTGATTGGCGGAAAATATTTATATTATTTACCAATACATGCTGACACTTTCCATTTCTGCAATATATTAAAGGAAATACTCTAGAGAGAACAGCTATATGAGGAAAACAGACGCAACCCAACGAGTTGTTTTGCGCGAACGTATCAGAACGCATCCCACGCGAGTTCACTGACCATTTGAGAAGCTTAAATTTAGCTTGGCACTGCTGACTTACTAATTTCATTGGCGGCTTTTGATCTAAGGACACCTGAGTGTGGATATGAATCTGGTTCATCAGCATCAAAGCCTGTGAGGTCGCATCACATGACATCGCAGCGGAATGTTATTGTGTCATCATGTGAGCAGAGAGGGGAAAAAGTCATTTGTCCCGATTCTCCTTTTACCAGGCATGCTTTGAAATACGAACTAAAAAAAGCCAGGAAGATGTTTAGTTTAACGAAACAGTGATATCTACATAAGCAATGGCTTCATTCTTGTTTCTGAACTTTAGCTTTACAAACTACAGCTCGAATGCACAAAATAACATTTACCCGATGATAACAGGTAACGATAACAACCTTTAGGCTGCAAGCTTTAAGTCAAACAGGCGACGCAGCAGACTAAGAAAACAATGTCCAGACCACCAGCGACACATCATGCTTACAGTCACTATAAATACCAGAACCTACAGCTTTCAAATCCTGCTTGAGCTCAGCTGTAGTCTAAAGGTCCTGTCTTAACTGTAGACATGTAGACATTGACCAGATGATGGAAGGTAGTCTCAAAACACTGGCCGTTGTTTTAGACAAATTCCTTTAAATTGATTCACAGACAGCGAACAGTCTTCACCATTCATCTTTCCAGCACATGTTGTTTGAGGAAGGACGTGTATGTGAAATATGCTGTGGTGAACTGACACCTGCGGTGGGTAAGATTCAGCCTGTCATCAATAAAGAATGCTTTATTTTTCAAGTCCACGTCTATAGCACGAACTATACTTGGGCGAGAAAGGACTATGTGGTTCAGAGAATAACATTTGATAGTTAGATTAAATCCAAAAATGTGAGCCAAGAAGCTGTGAAAATAAATTGGCATTTGATGCTATGCAGGCAAACTGGCACGGATAAACAATTAAAACACGTGGCTCTGCCATTTAAGAGCTGCTTGCAAATATTTTTCTTAAATCATAACATACATTCGCGATGTTTGACAACTCCGTTTGTCTGGATTGCCTGACATATTTCCATTAATATGACAAGCTTAAATAAATATCAATAAAAACAATCTGGTTCATCCAGTCCTGGGTGGTTGTCATGCTCTTCTTGACTACAATAACAGCATTTACAATAAGTGTACAGCTATATTGTAGGTCAAACTATTAAACCGGATTTAGTACATAAAAACATTAAATATCGCAATAAACGGTGGCCGACGAACCAGACTATATTTAGGCATAAAGCTATCCTAATTACATTTTTTATACCTGTAGTACAGAGTAATTGGTCAGGTCTGTGGCAGTAAACACTGGGAGTGTTTCAGGTACCACACCTCCTCACAAACCACACTGAAGCTAAAGGTCACTGCATGGGAACGCTCAACAATGCTGCTTTGCAGACACACCCATAATGCCATGAGTGTGTGCATGCTTTACAACATTTTAATGAACGATCAAAGACTGCTTCACTTGTTTATGGTAACAAATACTTGACTTATAATGCACTCTGTGACCTCACACCTGTTGAACTGGAGCGAAGCATACGATTTATTTATTTGACAGATGCTTTATCTAAAATGACTTGCACATTTTTTGTTAGAATTGTCTTTGAAAGCTTGCGCTGTACAAAGAGGAAATGCTCCGCTGTTACTTTTAGAAGCTGTTTTAAATTTACAGCCCTTATAAATTATTTGTATTTATGTATACTACAGTAGTCAGGTTGATTTTATTCTTGGATAAAACCAGCGTAGGGAAACTAGTGTATGATATGCATGCAATCAATTAAAATTTATGAATGGAAAACAAAGGCCAATGCAAGATTGATCTGTGCATTGATTTTAAAATCAATCATTTTAATGATTAATATAAATAAATTTTCCTCTCAATGTAAAACAGAGTGAGAATATATTACAAAATTAACATTAATGATTTAAACATTACAAAGAATAACATAAATAAATAGCTATATACCTTAACTCACAAGGAAATTGTAATTATTTCTATTTAAAATGTATGAATAACGTACAAGAAAGTTAGAGACAGAATAAGTGTCTTTAAGGTGGCTGAAAAAGTATTATAAAGTAATCTACACAACTTTAATTTCAAGACAAGTGTTACGATAAAGATACGATAGGCATGAGATGAGAAGAGATTTAAAATCAACATTTAAATGTATATGTCATGTTTACATTCAAATGTACATGTAGAATTAACATTAACATTATTATATATAAACACACACCCACAGAAAAACAAAACAAAAGATGACGTCATCTGAACGTTCTATAACTTAAACTGTGAACTGACGCCTAACTGTTATTAATGCAATGGTGATTCTAAATATTTCCTTAAACTACTCTAAAAAGTTCCGAAAGTGACATGACAGTGTTACAGCAGGGAAAATATCAGAAAAATGTCCATATAGCAGTCCCTCTGTCAATTTATGACTTATCATTTTGAATTATCGAGCAGGTATTTTATATATAAAGTATCACTTGCAGTGTATTACAATGGCTGGAGTGAATGACACTCACTCACGCGTGCGGCAGTTTTATTTTATAGGCGAGATACACAAATTAAAACATTATAAATGTCTTACCGCTTTTGGCTTCCAAATTAAACTTGATCCCTTTGATGGCACATCCAAAATACAATAAAATTCCGACAGGGCATTTATTTTCTTTCTTTACTGGAGTAGCAGTTGTTGCCGTGGGTAAAAATGGCCGCTCTTATTGTGTTTAGCCGGTGATGTAATGAAGTTGTGTTAACCCTTCACAACACATCGGAAGTCAGCTGACACCACCTCGACGTTCACTGCTAAATTAGAAACACGGAGTAGATGCTTAATAATTTGCTCTGTTAAGATTAACTAGTATTTGTGATTCATATAACATCTTATTCTGAAAGTTAAACCTAAACAACAGTCACACGGATGCACATAATGTCCAGACGTGTAACAAAAAAAGTGATATTTTATTGTAAGGAAACGTATCAAAAAGTTACTCAACTAAAAGTGTAAATATATAATCAGAAGGTTGGCTACATGCATTAAATAAGGGGGAAAACTGTTTACAATTAATTGTAGGCCTATATTTCTTAGCTTTTGAGATTGGCTGTTGCGTACATTTCAGCTAGCATGTGATTTAGTCAAATCTTGTTAAACGTATACTGTATCTCTTTCCTAAAAACAATTAAATGAAATTTATGAAAGCAGATTTTTATAGCTGTTTTACATTTTAATGTTATTGAAAGTTGTAGCCAACTGGAGTAGAGTACGTTTTCTTTTTAGAATAATTACTCAAGTACTTCACACCCCTGATAGGACTGGTTATTAGTGTGCTGCTGAGAGATTCATAAGCTCATATCAGTTACAGACCCTCATGTGAACCCATACCCTACTTCTAAACATCTGTCATCAGTCCAAGTGGGTTCAGCAAATAAGCAGGCAAAATTGCTTAAAGAAAATTAGGATAAAGTAATGAACAAATAACAATAAAAGTAATGATAATAAAATAAAAACTCTATAAATAGACACCGAATTATCTATAGAATTATATATGTTTTTGTATGACACTGCCATCTGGTGTGCTTTCAAAGTCAGTTCATACCCGACACATGATCATCACATGAACATATCCAAATACAATAACAGGAACATTTCTTGAGGAACTGATACAGCTGTGGGAAGCAAAAAATACCAACTCACTTACTCACACAACTAAATTCATGCCCCGTTGTCACAGAATTTTTTGTGCTTTTAGGTTTTTAGGGTTGTTGCAGTTCAGAATCTTAATATATATATATATATATATATAAAATAAAATAAGCATGAAACTGCACTAGAAGACACACATGAAGGCAAAATAGGCCTATTAGTGCAAAATGTATGATTATATACTGTATGTGGGTAGTTGATGCATGTCCATAGACTTTTTAAAATTAATTTAGGTTCAGTTTGATATTAACTTGTGACCTTGGACCGCAAAACTAGTCATGAGGGTCAATTTTTTGAAATTGACATTTATACATCATCTAAAAGCTGAATAAATAAGCTTTCCATTGATGTATAGTTTATTAGGATAGGACAATATTTAAATATTTGAAAATCTGAAATCAGAGGGTGCACAAAATTCAAAATATTGAGAAATTCGCCTTTAAAGTTATCCAAAGGAAGTTCTTAGCAATGCATATTACTAATCAAAAATTACATTTTGATATATTTACAATAGGCAATTTATGGAATATCTTCATGGAACATGATTTTTACTGAATATCCTAATGATTTTTTGGCGTAAAAGAAAAAAACAATAATTTTCACCTATACAATATATTTTTGGCTATTGCTACAAATTTACCCTTGCTACTTAGGACTGGTTTTGTGGTCCAGGGTCACATTTATTCTAAATGGTCCTATGTTGCATGATAAATTTTAACATAAAGTCAACACAATTTGTTGTAATTAGCAAAACGCTGTTTACATGGATTTAGATGGAGTTTAGTATACGGCATGATCGATCAACTTATCAAAAGGTGCAAAAGCTGTCACTGAGGCCGTATCTTTTCAAAGAGTACTAATATGTAGCAATTAGCTAACAATGTGTACACGTTAGGTACAAGTATATACCTTCAAGGTACTAAAATGTACCCATTAGGGGTTAAAAAGTTCCAAAATATACCTTTTGAAAGGATTCGATCCAAGTGACAGCTTTTGCACATATTTTTCTAAGAGTTAAAAGGATAGTTCGCCTAGAAAATTCTGTCATAATTTACTCGCTCTTGTCATTCTAAACCTGTATGATTTTCTTTCTTCTGTGGAACATAAAGATACTTTAAACAATGATGGTAACCAAACAGCTTTAGTTCAGAGTGAATTGAAACTGTTTAGTTGCCAGCATTCTTCAGAACATCTTCATACAGGTTTAGAATGAAACAAGAGTGAGTAAATGATGACGGAATCTTTATTTTTGGGTGAACTATCCCTTTTAATACAAACATGCAAAGGCCTTTTGCTTATTGTAAGCCAGTGTTTATGGTGTTGAAGTGAGGCCTGAGGCATGTTGTGAAACAAGCAGGTAATTTCTTAAAAGTTTACCATATAATACTTGAGATGAACAACAAGTCCTGATTCACCCAAACACTTCAGGATCACACCACCTTAATAAACTTTGCGAGTGTCCTTATGTTTCAACAGCCATTTAGAAAGCAGTAGATCACAGATAATTTGCAAACCAAACCGGAGCCAACATAACAACAAACTTAAGTAACACAGTGTGAGTCATAAGAAAGGTTGCTCTTTTCCCCTCTCGCTTTCTGTTTCTCCTGCTTCCGTTTCTCATGTCTACTCCCACATAGTTGGTTCAGGATGATCATGTCCCACATTGCCCACACTTCCCCGCTGATGGAGGTGTGAGGCTTAATCACGGCCCAGAATAGTGTGTGGTTTGGGGAAGGCAGGCTGGATGCCAGCCGTATCTCTGAGAGTGCTGGCGTGAGATGTGACTCATTGTAGTGCTGTGTGTCTTTACATTCTGCTTCACACACAGTGAGATGATGGGCAGGATGGAGCCCCAGCTGCCTGAGAGACTTTGGGGCACCAACCACTGATTATGCATTTAAATTACAATCTATGAATGTAACCTCAAAACAGTCTGAGTTTGTGTTGCAGCTGCGCCCTGATGATCAGTTTGCACACATGTTGTGCACAAATGTTCACATTTAGTTCTAGCCAATTCTCAATCCTGATTTCTCTGAATATTTTTTTAATTGTACAAAAACATGATTTACAGATGATTAAGGAGGAACAGACTGAATAATGAGTGAGTGCTAGTCTTCAAAATGATACTGGCTTACTTATGCTTACTTTTTTTTTTTTTTTTTTTACAATACAGACTGTATGCAGAATGCAGTTCACCATTTAGATTTACCTTGTGCCACTGCAAAAAAAAAAAAAGCAAAACAAAACAAAACAAAACAAAAAAAAAAAACACACACACACACACTTGAGATGCATTTTTTAAGAAAGAAAGAAATGAATACTATTATTCCACAAGCATGTATGAAATTTTTAAATGTGAAAAAAAAAATCACTTTTTTTAAAAAATAAATTCTGAACTTTCCATTCATCAAAGAATCCTGGAAAGAAAAAAAGGCATCATGGTTTCCACAAAAAATATTAGGCAGTACTGTTTTCAAGACTAAAGACTGAATTAATGATGCTGAAATTTACAGGAATAAATTATATTTTTTTCAAATATATTCAAATAGAAAACAGCTAAATTGTAATAATACTCCATGTTTATGCTCAATAACAGTCCATGTTGAATTGATGAACATGTCTGGATAATACAAATGTGACCTTGGACCACATAACCAGTCATAAGGGTCAGTTTTTTTAAACTGAGATTTATACATCATCTGAAAGCTTTCCACTGATGTATGGTTTGTTAGAATAGGACAATATTTGGCCGAGATTAAACTATTTGAAAATCTGGAATCTGAGGGTGCAAAAAAATCTAAATGTTGAGAAAATCAACTCTAAGTTGTCCAAATGAATTTCTTAGCAATGTATACTACTAATAAAAAAATAAGTTTTAATATATTTACAGTAGGAAATTTACAAAATATCTTCATGGAACATGATCTTTACTTAATATCCTAATGATTTTTGGCATAAAAGAAAAAACGATCATTTTGATCCATACAATTGTTGGCTATTGCTACAAATATACCCGTGCTACTTAAGAGACTGGTTTTGTGATCCAGGGTCATAAATAATTGTTATTCATTATATCATTTAAAAATTGCTCTTACTATTGAGGCAAACAATGACATTAACAGCAGTGCTTTTATTATAACATGCATATGAATGACGGCGCTATTAACTTGTGCATTTACCATGCCATCAGCAGCAGAGGGCAGTATAGTATTTCTGTTTTATCTCATGACCTACTGTTTTTTTTGGACATTACAAAATTAGACATTCAGTTTTGATCCTTTAAACCAAAGCAAAATGATTTTTCTCAAGGAAAACTGCATGTATTGCTATTGAAGAAGCTGGAGGAAATCAAAAGGCGAGTGTGGAGGCCAAATACCGTGAGAATTAAAAAAACTCCTAAATTTCACTTGTTGGTCACGTCTTGTTCGAAACAAAGCATCAATGCCAAATTATTCAAATTAGTCTGTCAAATTAGCTTTTGACTGCATGTGAGAGTCACAGATTATCATACTCTTATTATATGTCACCATGCTGACATTCACACATTTATTCTGCTTTATACAATAATCTAAGGTGAAATGATCCATGAAGTGAATTTCTAAACAGTACTGACTCGTTTCTAGCGATAAAAATGGAGCTGAGCATGTGCAAACACTTAATTGTGAAATGTTTATTGATGGGAAAACATATGCTGTCTGACGGCGTCAGTAAGTGAGTATGGGGGAGGTTTGGGGAGCTTTATTTGGTGTGTAATGAAACCCTTCTCAATGGATGGATGCTGAAAGCTGAACATCTGCATCTAATTTAGTGCCCCTCCTATGATGACGCGAGTACGTCGCCGTTTATAGCCGAAGCCATCGTGCCATCCGTGAGTTTTTACAGTGCGACGCTTAATGTGCTGCCAGGCTTCAGAATTCACGCCACATCCTGCGAGCGTCCATAATGACATCCCATGGTGGAGCGAAATGTCGCGTTGTTAATTGACATGCAGAAGGGTGCGTGCCTCCATCGTGCCAACCAGACCGGAGGGTCTGACCTTGAAGATTCCAGTGGTATCTTGAGAGCAGAAACATGAACTAGCCGCTGGGTTGAAGAAGTTGGGTTAATGGCGATTAATTAAAGCACAGAATACAGAACATGAAGTGACTTAAGCTACCCACCTTATTTTTCGCGTAAGAACGGACGCGGCCATTTGCGAATTTTATGAGGCTGGCTACCGGTTTCATCCGCGTCCACCTACTTAACTGTACAAAACAGATCGTTCCTTTGCCTAATATTGCACATTAGTGTCTTACCATATTATTTTAATGTTATTTTAATTATGAGCACACTGGTTTGCAGTACAAACAGTTTTACAGTTTACTGCATGGTGTTATTCTTCTCATTTATGTCCCTATAGTGGCTAATGAACCGGAAGTCTCGCCCATAGGCTTACTTTCCCGTTGAAAAATAAGGTGGGTAAGTGAGATATGGTGTCACTATCCAAAAAAACTCACTTGAAATGAAAATTGTTTTATTTATAAATTTCTTTTTCTTTTCAAAGAACACACAATTTCCTATCTATCTCAGTCACATTTAGGTACCTATTGGAATAAAAGGGGAAGATGGATTATCAGTAACAATTTAAGTTATTTTAGTCTGTTCCACATGACTTAAGAAATCAATGTAGCACATGAGTCATTCAGTAGGGACTACTTTTATAATAGTTTAATTGTATTTTATTTATTTATTATAACAGACTTTGAAGTGTCATTGTAAATAAAGAGCCTTGGGGAAATTCTGTAAAAAAATATTATTTTCACCTGCAGTGAATAATGTAAATAAAGATAACTGCAGTGAATAATGTAAATAGTGGCAACTTTAATTTTTTTTATTATAAAAACATTAGTAGTTGTGCTATAAATAGTATAATTTCAATTATACTATTTATAGCACAAAGTTTATTCAAGTTTATTATATTCTAAGTTACATTATATTAGAAGTTTATTATATTTAATTCATTTATTTCTTTTTTGGAACTTGAGTCAGCCACACACTTTACCTTTTCGTGTGGGGTTAATAAGATTATTTAATGTTTTTGAAAAACGTTTATTAACCAAGGCCCTTATAAAATAATAATAATAATTATTCAAATATAATTATTATATTAAAATATATAATTAATAATAGTAAAATATATGTGTGTGTGTACTTGTTTTTGCTACATTGTGGGGACCAAATGTCCCCACAAGGATAGTAAAACCTGATTTTTTTGGCCTGCGGTCCCCACAATGTAAAAAAATGATTAAAAATGGTAAATGATGTTTTTCTGAAAATGTAACAATACAGACAGGTTTTGTGTGTGTGTGATGCAAAGCTGAATTTTCAGCATCATTACTATAGTCTTCAGTGTCATATGATCCTTCAGAAATCATTCTAATATGCTGGTTTGCTGCTCAAGAAAGACTTCTTATCATTATAAATGCTAAAAAAACAGTTGTGCTGATTAATATTTTTGTGGAAACCTGGACACGTTTTTAACCTTTTGTCACATAAATGTATTTACTGTCACTTTTTATCAACTGAATGCATCCTTGCTGGATTAAAGTATTAAATTCTTTTAAAAACCTTATTGACCCTAAACTTTTTCAACAGTAGACTGGTCAGAGTATCACAACAAAAGTGTCCTACTGGACTGGCTTTGATTTGAACAACAAAAGAGAAATGTCTTTAAACAAAAATTATGTGACAATTACAACTGTTTTATGAGATTTAAAGCTCTCTCATCATATCTCTGATGATAGATACAGAGGGTTCTTTGTGATCTAGGGCTTTACATGCAGGATACTGCAATAGCGTACAGTTGTGAAACCACATACAAAATCCAAAAAGTCTCTTCCTTTTCAGGCATTTGGTTTTTAAACTGTACAACCGGTTATATACACAGTAACCGAAGCTGTCACACCGAAAATGTCATACAATGCAAAAACAAGAAAACATGCTGCTTCAAACAATTGTAAATCATTTTGACCTTGAGATAATATCTAGTTTACAGAGCGAGAGTCTTTGAAGTCATGCATTCTTATCATAATATGTGTAAAATTTAAAAATCTGATGTGCAGTGTAAATGTCACAAGGGAATGTGTTGAGAAAAACACCGCTAAAGCCTTCCTCATGCCTGACAAGCAGATTTCCTGATCAACCTTGAAGAGATGAAAAAACATAATTTGTCAGTCTCCATAACACATTCATAACTGAAGCGGGCTATAAAGCCAAGGAAAGTTCTTGGTTTTATTTGAGACCAAAGTCACTCCAGTACTGTTTTGAAGATTTCTTTCTTTCCTTTTTTAAGTTTGTGTTTATCATAATGTGAATGTACATAATGTAAACAAGAAAAAATAACATGTGCCACTCTATATTCTCTGTCATATCCATACAGATAACTGGCATTATTTTAGTAATAAACTATGGATCCCTTAAGGGGACATGGTGATATGGGAGAAATTCTTTCTCAATATTTCACAATTTTGAGATGGAAATAATACGAGATGGGCAGAAAAAAATTATTATTATTATTTTTTTTAGAGCAAATGCAAAGTTTCTCAGGGGAACAATACTTTTGTAAGAGAACAAATGAACATTTTTCCTCTCTTTTCTCATATTATTTTCCCATCACTGTGTCCTCTTAGGAGACCCAGTATAAAACATATCTTTACCTTAGTAAAAAAAACAAAACTTTTGAAATTAATTTATTTTGTGCAAAGTATACTACAAATACATTTACATATTTACATGCTTAATAAAAAATACCCTGCAGTTGTACTTTCAATATACTTAACTGGTATACTTACTTACTGGTCTGATAAACTGAAAACCCAAGTTTTGTGCTCAATGCACTTTAATTGTGCAGAAGTAGTGCTGATGTCCAACTAAAGATATATTAAAGTATATTTGCTAGAGCTAAAGTTAACCTGTTGCAAGCATATTTCAGGTACACTTGAAATATCTTGCATTTAAAGACTGAAATTATACAGAGATCATACAATTCTTATTAATAGTGATATTAAAACATATTTCAGGCATAATATTAAGAAATGTGCATTGTGCAATAAAGAAATACTCCAAATAAAGTTGAATTACAATCAGTAAGTCTTAAGTGACATGTCAATAAATATGTTAATGGATATGAAATGTACTTAGTATAAGTACATTTATTTTTATTTTTATTTTTTAATAAGCATCAAATAATGACAAAACTAACAAAAGTTCATATGTGACCCTGGACCACAAAAGCAGTCTTAAGTCGCACAGGTATATTTGTAGCAATAGCCAAAAAAACATTGTATGGGTCAAAATTATTGAATTTTCTTTAATGCCAAAAATCATTAGGATATTAAGTAAAGATCATGTTCCATGAAGATATTTTGTAAATTTCTGACCGTAAATATATCAGAAGAACTTCATTTGGACAATTTTCTCAATATTTAGATTTTTTTGCACCCTCAGGTTTTAGATTTTTAAATAATTGTATTTTGGCCAAATATTGCCATATCCTAACAAACTGCAAAACACTTTTGCTGCTATTGATGTGGGATATGGGTAAGGTAAGGGAGAGGTTTTGTGGTATGGGTAGGTTTAAGGGTGGGTTAAGGTGTAAGGGATGGGTCAACAGTGTAATTATAAATGCATTTACATAAATTAATTACAGATGTAATTACATACAGGTATTTTTTTTTAAATCTAAGTACAATGTAAATACATGTATGAACACAACAAGTACATTGTATTAAATGATTAATTTCAATGTATGTACATAGCAGGTAAGGCCACTTAATATAAAGTGGGACCAGCTTATTTATTCAGGTTTCAAATGATGTGTAAAAATAAAATTACAAAAATTGACCCTTATGACTGGTTTTGTGGTCCAGGGTCACATATATACGTCATAAATAGACAGCACAACTGTTTTCAGCATTGATAGTCAGAAAAGTTTCTTGAGCAGCAAATCAGTATATGAGAATGATTGCTAAAGGATCATGTGACACTGAAGACTGAAGTAATGATGCTGAAAATGTAGCTTTGCATCACAAAAATAAATTACATTTTAAAATATATTCAAACAGAAAATATGTATTTTAAATTGTAATAACATTTCAAAATTTGACAATTTTTACTGTATTTTTAATCAAATAAATGCAGCCTCTGTGAGCATAAGAGACTTATTTTAAGTAGTATATAATCCAGAACCACTGTCTGTGGGCTAGGATCTGTGACTGCGATGGGCTTAATTATGACTCGACCCTTATTTGACGGATCTACATGAATCCACACGAGAACCAGCGACTGATCATGTGAAACAGCAGCTATAAAACACCCTGACTGAAAAAGCCTTGTACTGGTTTTAGAAGTGAAACAAATCTAATTGAATTCCTTTAGTGTGAGGTAAAGTATGTTAACTTTGAATTGATCTTACTTTCTTACCATCACTAGCTTTTTTTCATTTAACATTGTTTTCAGGTACACTAATTGCAGCGCTTGTTGCCAGGGTGTTAAATGGGGTTAAGCACCTCGCTCAAAGGCCCAGTGGTGATAAAGCAGGATTGTGTTTTCAAGACAGATTCTAGGTCGCCCTGTCTTAAAACTAAAAGTGCAACTTTTGTTTTCGAGCCCTAGATGATTAACCATTAGGCTGCTGTCGGTGAAGTGTGACAGAAGAACAGCCTTGAGGAATTACTCCAGCACTCGGTAACGCCTGTTGTCCCCAGATTAGTGTTTTTTCATTCTTCCTCTTGAAAATGCACGTTTTAATAATTCATCTTCAGATAAACAAACCTAGCACCTGCAGCACCTGCATTACTTCATCAGGCTGTCAAATAGACGAAGAAGAAGAAACCTCACACATACTGTGAAAAACTTCTTTTAGAGATTACAGTTTATCTCTACGGTAGATGCTGTTGTTGCTGCAAGTGTAACAAGCTTGTCAGGTTTGATTCCGCCGAAAAGACAGGGGCAATAAAATCTGAGAAATATTGTTTGCAGGCAGGATCAGGGAGATATACGACTTGAGAAAGTAAATTTACTCGGAGAAGAAAACGGGAGCAAAACAAATAGGCATCCTAGCTCAGATGAAATAGTGCATTCAGCGGAGTAGAGAGTGAGAGGGGAAAAAAAAGCCGGAAAAATAAATTGTAAGGTCTGCCAGCATTGAGACAGATGGGGAATGTTTGAGGGTGCTGACAAACGGTGACAGTATCAGTGCTTTGAAATGTAGTGCCGGTGTCTCTGTCTCATTAAAACAATCCTAAGACATCCAGCATGATGAAATGGATGCATGTTTTGTGGGATGTGAATTTCAAAAGAAAAGTAAACTTATGACTGATGATCACTGGGAATAAAAACACGCCCAGGTCTCGAGCCCTAGGTGCAGATGAAGTTAACTAGCTGCTATTTGATAGAGGCCGCTGGGATTTGTTCTACGTGTAAGGCGGTCGAGTGCATTATGCGCTCAGGGTTGTAGCTATTGAGTCTTATGTCCTTGACTGTTATTAATTGTGTATTTACAGAATGTTCTTGTCTTTGTGAATGAAATATGACCATAGTGTTCGAGGCCAGCCTTTTGTGAAGCTTGGCAATGAGTGTCATTTGTAAGAATAAGGAGCGATTTATAATGCAACTCCTCTGAGGAGCTGTCCTCATCTAGCCTCGCTTTTGCAAATACTAAAACACTACGCGGTTTTAATAAAAGACTTGAATGGCTTAATATGAATATTAACATGATGTCTCTTATTAAAATATGTAATGGAAAACCCATGAAAGATTTATGGTATTTTAAAAATCCACATTGTTTTATACATATTTTGGACTATGAGGATGCCATTATTTCGATGACATGAAATGGTTGCACTCGGTGAGCTACTGGCACTACCTGTTTGTTGATATTTTTACCGCCAAACACCTTGGAAAATAAAATACTGATTCTATGCCACTTTTGGTTGTAATTTTCCGCTGAAAGGACAACAAGAAAAGCGATGTAAGTCTTCATTGCTTTACTTGCGATACGAAGGCCTACGCTTATATCCTTCGTCACCTGTAAGCTCTTTCAGTAGCTGTGGTCTACAAAAAGTGGGTTTTTAGATTGTTTTATTCGTCCACATCTTTCAATTCTTTTCTCTTTTTCTTATAGCTATGAAAGCAGTGAAGACTTGCATTGCTTCTCTTGTTGCCCTTCGATGGAAAATTAAAACCAAAAGCCACACAATGTAGCATTGTATCAGTATTTAATTTCCCGAGTTGTGCTGCGGTAAAAATAGCAACAGGTAGTGACAGTAGCTCACCGAGTGTAACCATTTGATGTCACTGAAATTATGGCGCCCTCCATATTCCAAACTATGTATAACTATGCGGAGTCTTACTACCCAGGGTTCCTTTTAAGAAATTTAAGAATTTCAATAATAATAGTAATAATAAATATCCATTACAGACAGGAACAATATTAATACTCGATAATAAATACAATATTAACAATAGAAGTAGTAGCATTAGTAGCAGACATTGTGATCATTATATATTATTAAAAAAAACAATTTTATATTTAATTTGAATATTTGGTCATAAAAGCAATATTCATTAACACTGGTATTATAACAGTCAGTGTTACTAATATTATTGTTATTATCAGTTCTAGTAGTAGTATAAATTCTATGCATTATATTAATGCATAATTTAGTATTATAGTAATACTAATTATAAATGACAGTATTCTACTTAGTACTCTGTGTACAAATACTGTAATACTTATATATTTCCAATATTATTTTTTGTTTTTGTTGCTAATAATAATAATAATAATAATTATTATTATTATTATTGTTGTTGTTTTTGTTGTTGAATTGTATAGGTATTAATGCAATACTTTAATATGGTGAATATAAAATTATATAATATAATAATGAATGGAAATGTGTGTGTTTATGCTACTTAACAACATCATCAACAGCAACAAATTAACAATAATAATAACCATCATCATAAATGAAAGAATTTGTATACTTACAGTAATATAATATTATTACTATAATAATACATCAATAATCATAATAATAGTATTAGGCTATGTAAAATATTTTAAAGAATAAAGTTAATATTTAATAATAAATACAATATTCATTGTATATTGTCGTTAGTATTATTACTAGTTGTTTAAGTAGCATAAACACACACACACACACACACACACATTATTATATTCTACAATTATATATGCAGCATATTACTGTAATATAATTATACATATTTAATAATAATAATAATAATAATAACGGTAACACTATACAATAAGGTTCACTAGTTAACATTAGTCAAAATGAACTAAGTATGAACAATACTTCTACAGCATTTATTTATCTTAGTTATTGGTAATTTCAGCATTTATAAATGTATTAAAACCAAAAGTTGTGTTTGTTAACATTATTTAATGCGCTGTGAACTAACATGAATAAACAATGAACGGCTATTAACTAACATTAACAAAGATTAATAAATACTGTAATAAATGTATTGTTCATTGTCCGTTCATGTTAGTTAATACATTAACTACTGTAAACAAATAACACATTACAATAATAATAATAATAATAATAATAATAATAATAATTAGTAAAAAGTAAAACATTTTATACTATAATAATCATCAACAGTATTAGGCTATGTAAAATATTTTAAACAAAAATAGTAATATTTGATAATAAATGCAATATTAATTTTATATTGTTGTTGTTATTATTATTATTAGTTCTATAATTAGCATAAACACACATTATATTATACCTTTATATATGCAGCATATTACTGTAGTGTAATTATACTTATACAATTCAATAATAATAATAATAACTGTATTAGTTACTAATTTATTATTATTATTGACTTTCTTTCCTAGACTTTAAAGTACTCCCCTTAATAAGAGGGTGTGATGCTGGGCGAGTGATTCTGTTGCTCTGCTCTTGTGAGTCATGCCTGCCTGGATAAGTGCCATCATCCTGTCCCGCGTGTCAGCGGCACTATCCCCGATCCACTCTCTCTTCCCTCTTCAGCTCTGCTGTCAGACTACACCTGAGGACACTCTTCTCACCTCTACTCAGCTCTGTCATAGTATTTTGAGAATATGCTGCCATCAGAGAGCTTTTTTAGACTCGGGTTAAAGCTGTGATGGACATTTACTCTGTGACGGAACAAAGCCTCCGAGATGTCAGTTTCTCTGTTTGCTTGAGACAAAACATGCTCAATTTGTTTGTCAGCGCACTGTCTGAAAGGTTTATTTTAAAGATACGAACTACCTCATTAAAGACTTGACAGATTTGGAAAAAAAAAACATAACTAATGCAACTAAAACTGATAAAACCACACACAGCATGACATTTTCAGGGATTGTACAAAGCAGATGAATATTTAATGAAACAAGCATTGTTTCGTTTATAAACGGCTGCTAAACGATCTCAGTTCCAGCACTGCATTGCTATTCAGGGTAAAAACTAATCTTTAAACCTGGGATGTTCACCCAAGGTTACTGGTAGCACAAAAAGGCCTTTTTTTGCAATGATGGGTAGAAAAGCATAACTTCAAGCCCACGCCTGAATAATTAAACCTATTACACTGCAAAGATGACCTTATTGCAAAGGTTATTTGAGGCTTAATCAATGGCTCGTTGGTGACCTTATCTTTTTTCTCATCTGTAATTTCCTCGGTGTTGTCGGCGATGAAATGCTTAATAAACTCCATGACCTCATCTGTCAAATTAACTCTGATCTAAACAGGGAGCTCGTAGGTGAAACTGTCAAAAATGTGTCACAGTGAGCTCATCAGTGATGCCACTGGTAGACTAAACAGTAAAGTAGTAGTCATTTGTGCATATTCTAATAATACAAATAAAGCGAATGACTACAAAAAAAGAATAAATACAGCCTACACCCACATTTTAAATGTTTGCAGATGTCATGAATACACAATATAAGTGATGACTGTTTCAAACAAACCGCAAACATTTGTTAAAAAGTATTTCTGCTGTTATGTAACTAGTGCCACAGAAATGTCACAATTCAGCTGTAAAATGAAAACATTTACGTGTTAAAAAAAAAAAGAAAAAAGTAAAATTCTTTCATGAAAAGACATCATGCTGAAGCAGATACTGATGAAATGAGAGCAATCATCAGGAAGTCACACGTTTCTGAGTTCTTACATACGAGCAGATCCTTGAACAGCAGAAGCTGTCTATATTCCAGCATGGCTCTGCTAATAGGACAGCGTGTGTCAATCAATTGACTGTATCTCTGTCCCTGGGGTGAGACCGAGTGGAGAACTCCAGCTGAGACCAGAATTTCCAGCATAGCCGTCACTATCTGGCAGTGTTAGAGAAGTTTCTTTGAAACTGTAGTTTCCCAGGCTGCTCACTTCAGGTAGTTAAGCTACAGTCTAGCCCATCTTTTTAAAAAGTAAAAAGCTACGAACATAATCAACAAAGTACACAGAAACTATTAAAAAGGACAATATCATTTTAATTAGATGAATGTATACTAAACAAAACTCTAAAATGCTTAAAAAAATCAATAGACTAATTCACACTTAATAGCATTAAATGCGCACTTATACTTTAAATCTTAAAGTATACAAAAAAAAAAAAAAAAAAAACAAAAAAAAACTGAACTTGTAGATAATGTTTTAGCAAAATAAAAGGCCACTTAAAGAGCAGGTCATATGGGTTTTATGGGTGGGGGGTGGGGGGTTCCCCTGGTTCCCCTGGTTCCCCTGGCAGATTTGACAACAGCGATGATAGCACTCACTAACTTGCTTGAGTGCTCCTCTCTGCACCAATCACAACAGGCTTGGCCAGCTGACCAATCAGAGCAGAGTAGGCTTATGGATGGGAGGGGTTTACAGACCTTATGCTTAGAACTGGTCAAACAAATCATTTTGAAATCACTGAGAAATTACTCTATGTATAAATGTATATTCTGAGAAAATTGCAATGTTTTCTGACCTTGCATTTAAACCTGTTGTGTAGGGGGCACAATATTAGGGCACTTTAAAATACCATATGACCTGCTCTTTAAGTGTATTTAAAGTTATGTTTCTTAAAACACAATTAATCATTTTAAATCTTTTTTACAAGAAGTTGTCATAGGAGTTTGACAAAAGGGAGTTTGATTGACAGGTGATCTTACCAATCATAACACTAAATCTGCCATTTGTGTTGAACAAACAAACCAGACAGGAGAGTAGATAAACGTTGGCAGACTTGAACTTAAAAAATGTATCAACGTCTTTCTGTGGTTGAAATAAAATACCTTCTGATGTTCATTCACTTTAATTTTGTGCTTTAAAGTCCCATGAAATTAAAATTGAAGTATTTTGGCTTTTAGTATGAATATGTTAGCCTTAAGGTTATGTATAATCTAGTGTGCTTCAAAACAATGACAAAATTTGCATTTACAAGATATAAGCATTCAAAACCTACACTCTCACTTCCTCCGATATGGATCAACGATTTTAATGACATCACCTTGCACTTCAGCTCCTTTCTGTCCAAATGCTCTCTAGAATCCAAAGCATCCCGCCCCCTTCACTAGAAAATAGAAGCTGAAGTTGCCCCTGAAATCAGTCACTTGTTCACAGTGTTAGTATTTTCTGTATGGTGAATGGCACATATATAGGGGATAGGGAACAGTTTAGACAGTGTAAATATGCTTTCCACTGAGGTGAAATAAATCTGCTCCGGTCCACAGAAACTCGATCATATGCGCGATTTGGCGGAGACCACAAAACGTATCGGACCCATTTGAATTCTGTTGGCATAATCCCACTGCAAAAGTGATTATTTAAGTTCCAATGAAAATGGAAAAAAAGCAGTATCATTTTGAGAATAATTTTGATTAATGGTGGTATTCAAGCTATGCTGTGAATTTGGATTTATTTTAAAAAGATGGAATCATTCGTACATTCTGGTGTTATTCCGGTTGCTCTAATGTCTTGATTATTCTCATTTCACCTTCTGCTGTGTGAAAATGAAGAGTGCAAATATAAGCCTGAAGCCCTGAAGTGATGATGTCGTGATAGGTAAAAGCATCAGGGGAGCAGCATTTCTAAGCAAATTTTATGTTTCAATCTCACTTCTCATTTTTTCTTCTTAAAACAGACATTTCTAAGTGGATTTCTCATTATAGCATTCTATATAATAATCATTGGTAAATAAATAAGCAAAATATTACACCATAAATAGACAAGTGATGTCAATTCAAAGACTATTTGAATAAGAATAAATCATGTTTTGCTTTCTCAAGTAAGGATTATCCCTCAGAGTCGCACCTGTGGGTTTGTTTTTCAATTCACAAGAGTGTTATCCGTCAGAGTTACACTTCAACGTGAGGTTTTAAACTGAAGAGCATTTCTGAGACTGTCAGAAAGCCCCAACGGGTGCCACATCCCCACCCATCTTTGCAGATTGGAAATCAATTCAAATTCAGTCGTCATTCTGAGTGCTGTGAGAAAACAGAAAACATGAATGCAGGCTCTGGGATGAGAAAGCATAATGGTTTACATCTTTATTGTAATGAGACGGGATGAATCACAGTTCTGTCTCCATTCCCTAAAGCACAATTAAACAGCTGAAAGTGTGTCAGAATCAACAGTGTTAGATTAGCTCCACAACAACTAAACATCACAAGCCTTTTGGCTCTGTTGCTACAAGGCAATACCTTGTTTAGTTTTCTAATAGTGTCTTGTGCAGAACAACTCAAGGGGAATGCGGGTACTTGTGACTGAACAAATCTCTGCCTCGATTTAGTTTGACAAACTGGCTGCATATACTGTTGTTCACACACTTTCATGACTTTCTAAACGACAATGTTATGGTTTTGTGAAAGGAATTTGAACACAAATATGCATGAAAAGAGATCAAATTGCATAGCTGTTTCCATAAAAATGACCAAAAATTACATGTAGTTCCGGCCCTCTAATTTTATTGGCTGAGGGGCATTTCAGGAGCTCTTCTAGATATAGTCCAACAGCCTTGGACTTTGTATCACAGTGTTTCTGTGTGTGTGACTCTTTCTTTGGGTTACATTGTTATGTACATTGTTATACTGTTATTAGGTAACTGACATTTTGCTTTGTGAATTAGTTATTGATTCATTCATTTACTCAATTTGCTTGAAAACACTCATTAATTTTGGAATGAAACAAGTGATAGCCTTCATGAGTGAGTCAGTGGACCATTCATTTAACTGATTTGTTAAAAACACTGATTCATTCAAGAACAATATGTGACAGGCTTTATGAGTGAGTCATTGAATCAATAACTCTGCTGATTTGTTAAAGCAAACTGATTCATTCAGGAAATAAACAGCGATTGTCTTTATGAGTGAATCACTGAATCATTCATTTAACTGATTTGCTAAAAACATTGATACATTCAGGAACAAAATGACAGGCTTCATGAGTGAGTCATTGAATTATTCACTCTGCTGATTTGTTTAAACACACTGATTCATTCAGGAAACAAAACAAGTGATTATCTTAATGAGTGAGTCATTGAATCAATAACTGCTGATTTGTTAAAGCACACTGATTCCTTCAGGAAACAAAACAAGTGATTATCTTAATGAGTGAGTCATTGAATCAATAACTGCTGATTTGTTAAAGCACACTGATTCATTCAGGAAACAAAACAGCGATTGTCTTTATGAGTGAATCACTGAATCACTCATTTAACTGATTTGCTAAAAACATTGATACAATCAGGAACAAAATATATGACAGGCTTTATGAGTGAGTTATTGAATTATTCACTCTGCTGATTTGTTTAAACACACTGATTCATTCAGGAAACAAAACAAGTGATTATCTTAATGAGTGATTCATTGAATCATTCACTCCACTGATTTGTTAAAACACACTGATTCATTCAGGCAAAAAAAAGAAAAAAAAGAAAAAAAAAAACAGTGATTGTCTTTATAAATGTGTCATTGAATCATTTATTCAAATGATTTGTTCAAAAACACACTAATTAATTTAGAACCAAAATATATGGCCATCTTTATGAGTGAGTCACTGAATCATTTGTGTAACTGATTTGCTAAAAACATTAATTCAGGAACAAAAACATATGGCAGGCTTAGCATATGTCACTGATTAATTCAGAAAAAAAACATATGACCATCTTTATGAGTGAGTCATCGAATATTCATTTAACTAATTTGCTGAAAACATGGATTCATTCAGGAACAAAATATTTGTTGGCCTTTGTGAGTAAGTCACTGAATCAATCACTCTGCTGATTTCTTAAAACACAATGAATTATTCATGAAACGAAACAGGGTTTGTCTTCACAAGTGAGTCATTGAATCATTCACTCCACTGATTTGTTAAAGCACTGAATCATTCATTTAACTGATTTGCTGAAAACATTGATTTATTCAGGAACAAAACATATGGCAGGCTTTATGAGTAAGTCACTGATTTAATCACTGCTAATTTTTTAAAACACAATGATTCATTCAAGAAACAAAACAGGGTTTGTCTTCACGAGCGAGTCATTGAATCATTCACTCCACTGATTTGTTCAAACACACTGATTCATTTAGGACCTTGAATGTTTCTTGTAGATGCACAGTAGTTCTGCTTTGGCTTCAGGTTACTTAATATTAACTTCTTTATTGAGCTGTTGTATAAAAGCAGTATCACACTCGCCATTCTGCTGGGCTCATCATTCAAAACAACAGTACACTCTTAAAAATAAAGGTGCTTTAAAAGGTTCTTCACAGCGATGCCACAGAATAACAATTTTTGGTTCCACAAAGAACCATTTAGTCAAAGGTTCTTTAAACAACCATCTTCTTAACTTTTTATAATCTGAAGAACCTTCTTTCACCACAAAGAACCTTTTGTAAAACAAAAAGGTTCTTCTGACATTAAAGGTTCTTTATGAAACCATTTAGAGAAAAAAGGTTCTTCTATGGCATCATGAAGCACCTTTATTTTTAAGAGTGTACTCTTGCTTACATGACATTGCTTATGTATTGATTATTCAGCAGAAATGAGCTGTAGTTACTTGTATGTTTAGTTTGGATAAGCTGTTTAATGAAAGTGGCTTTAAAGGATATCGCCATGATACAGTGTGTCATTATATTAGGTCAAAGGGGGCATCTCACAAAGGACTACCTAATAGGCACCTCTTACTAATGGTCATCTAAACTGTTTTTCAGCTGTTGTCATGACAACCACTTTTTTCTGCTCCTGCATTCTGAATGTGCCAAATAGTGATACAAAAGAAAAAAAGTGGCTTGTCAGCCCATCTGCAGACACCCCACATCCAATTCCTCTCATCGCAAACAACTCCAATTTGGCAATTTTATGGAAAAAGCATTAGAAACCAAGAACAGCTTGCAGCCCTTTTATTTGGAGGTCTAACATTTGAATTTCAATAGATTTTTGGGGGACGGTGCTCTATGTAGTCGACAATAATTGGTCAAATATTACATGTAAAATACAGAAAAAGCAACTACAAATTGGTGGACAGCACCCATCTTTGAGAAATACCCAGCCCAACACCAAGCAATGGCTTGAAGTATTGTAGCCCGCGATTACACCTATGACATTAACAAACAACAATCTAAACCTTTGAAAACAATGTGAACATGATGTTGTTCTCAAAGAGCCTGGTACTCAGAATAACAAAAGCCTGTTTCAGAGGCTCTCCACTCATTTTGCCATGTGGGCTGAACACCCACTCCTGTCCAAAATGTGTCATGCGTGCTGAACTCGCATCCCTCACCAGCAAATACAACAGTCATCAGTGCAACACGTTTGCCAGTGCTTCACACAACATCGTCATAAGCAATATACCGCTTCGTACATGTAAAACCCATCGCAGTCTAAAAAAGAACAACAAACGCAGGAATGAAAACCAAATAAAATGAAAACTTCGTCAATGTTCAACCAGCTTTGTATTGTTACACTGTTGATAGTGTATGTAAATTAACAATGTGTACTCTTTTTCGTATGAAGTGCACTGAGATATTCCTGTTTTTTGTCATCAAAAGCCTGTCAGATGATGCAAAACTACACATCGTACTTTAACAATTTTGTATTTCTGCTCACGGACAGTCAGACTGAGTCTAGTGCATTATCTGCGCTGAAGAGTTCTCATCTTTTTGGTAACAGGGAAACTCGAGTAGTCATGTAGCACTGATTTCCAAAACTAAACTAAAATAAAATAAATTCTGGTGATCTTTTGGGTTCCCACTTGATATCCAGTGTGTTCTGAAGCAAAACCAAGAATCATATGGTCTAGACAGAAGATACATTTCACATTATGTGACAAAGGTGAATGTCTTAGAACCTGAGGATAAAAAAAGACTTTAATGAATTGAAAGGGCAGCAGTCCAGGCTTTTATATTAAGAATCTAACAAAGCTTTAACAGCTGGCATTATGTCAAAAATGCTGAACGGTGCTTTAAAACGGGTGCATGTTAAGAGAACAAAGGAGACTTGACACCTTCAATCACCCAAAGGCTCTAGAAAGGTTAAATTAGCATGAAATCTAAAGGAATGCTAGTATTTATTCCCCCAGTGTATTAACAGATATGTGATCGTAATATGGAGGAAGCGGCTCCACAATGCCTGATATTCACATATATGACTCACCAGGCTTATAGGAATTATAAACGAATGTAATGAAAGTGCAACACACATTCTATGTATTTCACAGTGGGTGCACTAGGCTTAGAGAACGGCGTGCATGGAAGTGGTTTTAAAAACCTGTTAATTTGCTATGTGATCCAGATTGCCTCATTGCTTAATAGACTGTAATTACAGGGCTGTTGCAGAACTTCAAGATATACTCTTGCATATCAATCTAGTTGACTCTGTTATCCACACAGGAAAGGAAATATACGCTAAAATTTCACATTTTCCCCCAACCAAAATCATTTTAGAGTGCTAAGTGTGTCAGTGAGAGCTGTGCCAGTCTGTGATGCAGAACAGTAACATATGACCGTATTGCGTTATTAATGCTAATGATGTAATGTAAATGACACATAATCAGGCTATCATTGTCACAGATGCTGGAACTACGTCAAGCCGTATCATTGATCTGAACGTGCTGCTCCAAATAACCAGTCTAATTATATTCTTCTGATTCCTCTGAACTAATCAGTTTCGCTTGATATGTTTTGTCTGTTTCTAGCTTTTTTATTTTAAAGATTATTTTGAGCTTAAAATACCACTCTGTGTGCATGAATGTCATTGGCTGTCATTTCTGTCAAGAGCCCTTTGGCTATCAATCTAACCAGGTTTCTGAGAACAAAAACGTTTCTGCCCACTAACCTTGAAATTATAAAAAGTGCTCCTAAAAAAAAAGAAACTCTCTAGAGAGAAAAAAATTTTTTTTTTTTTGGTCCTCAGGCATTAGGAAATACTGTATATATAAAAAACTGGATTGACCAGGGCAGTATCATAAGAGAAATGACTGCACCACCAGTGCATCGCTCTATATTACATTCTATACTTTAATATCTTAATTGTATAGTTCCATTATATACAGCTGAAGTCAAAAGTTTACATTCACCTTGCAGAATCTGTAAAATGTGAACACTTTTGAACAGAATGAAGATGTGTACATTTTCTTATTTTGCCTAAATATCTTTTCATTTAGTACTGACCTTCAGAAGCTACAGGAGATACTTAAATGTTTCCCAGAAGACAAAATAAGTTCAGTTTACCCTGATCTTCAAACAAAGTTTTCACTGCTCGGATCGTAATGCATTGTTTTTCCTTCTGAAGCATCAGTGAACGTTTGAACCTTCTGTAGTTGCAGTCCCTCAGTTGTCCTCAATATGAAAAGATGGATCTCAAAATCATACAGTCATTGTTGGAAGGGGTTCAAATACACACAAATACTGAAAAAACACAGAATTTATGGGACCTGAAGGATTTTTCTGAAGAACAGCAGGCAGTTTAACTGTTTAGGACAAACAAGGGACTCATGAACAACTATCACTACACAAACACAGCTGTGGCTCATTCAGGTAACAACACAGTATTAAGAATCAAGTGCATGTAAATATCTTATTCAGGTCAATAATAAATATAAATAACATGCATTTTGTATGATCCCTCTTATTTTGGTAAAATAATTAACATTTTGCAGATTCTGCAAAGTGTATGTAAACTTTTGACTTCAAATGGATGACATGTATTTTGATCCCTTAACTCATCAGACATACAAAACATACAATGCAATGCAATATAATTATATATTTTCTACATTTTAAAATCTCGCTGATTACTTACAAGGCCCTAAATCGTTCAGCTCCCCAGTATTTGAGTGAGCTCTTATCGCACTATAATCTTTCACGTCTGCTGCAATCTCGAAATCATATCTTTTTGATATTATTTGATGATATCTAGAATATCAAAATCAATTGCGGGCAGAAGATCCTTTTTCCTGTTTTGCACCCAAACTCTGGAACAGTCTATCTAGCATTTTTCAGGAGACAGAAACACCGCCAGATTACATCTAGATTAAAGTCACATGTCTTTAACCTGGTTTAAATATACTATCATATTTCTATATTTCAAATCCTTCAAAGGATTGTTTAACTGCATTAATTAGGTTGACCGGAACCCTAACACTTCCTATAACCCACAATGTACATGCTACACCACGAGAAGAATGGTATCTACACTAATATTAGTCAGGTTTCATTTTTATTCTGAGATCACCATAGTCACCCAGATCTCACCCCTATCCAGACCAGATGGTGGATCAGCACCTAGAGATGACCACAACAGCCCAAAATGCACAACTGTAGAGACCATGACAACTAGATGAGTCCTAAAGAGAGACCTTGTCAACTGGCACAAATCTTCAGCAGAGACCACAAAAACAAGAAGAGTCCTCTGCACAGACCCTGTGGCCAGCTTCGACTCAGTCTTCAAGAGGAAGGAACAGGATGGAAGTTCTGAGTGATGCCAGCCAACAGTCTGAGTTGTGTTGCAGCCTGGAACCAAACCACACCATGTTGGTTTCGTCTGGCCAGAGAAGAACTGGCCGTTCATCTGAGCCTGGTTTCTCCCAAGGTTTTTTATTTTTCCATTTCTGTCACCTATGAAGTCTTTTTATTTTAATTTTTTTTGCCATTGTTGCCTTTTGTCTTGCTTAGTTGGGGACACTTAATATTTGGCAATATTATTGATTGCACAGACACTATTTGATGAGATTTGATCTGACTGTTCACTACTGTCCTCTTTTTGTTTGTATTATTGTATTATTTGCATTTCCTGTTTAATACTGTAAAGCTGCTTTGACATGACATGTATTGTATAAAGCATTATATAAATAAAGGCAACTTGACATGATTGAGAGATAGACAAATAAGTGTTCGTAAAAAGCCTGATGGATCATATTTTTCTCACATTTTAACATGGTTTTCTAAATAAATTATGTACTTCATTAGCAAGCAAAAGGCCTTTTTAAAGGATTATTTCACTTCCAGAATAAAAAATTCCTGATAGTTTACTCACCCCTATAACCTTCAAGATGTTCATGTTTTTCTTTCTTCAGTCGAAAAGAAATTAAGGTTTTTGAGGAAAACTATCCAGGATTTTTCTCCGTATAGTTGACATCAATTGGGATTAATAGGGTTGAAGGTCCAAACTGCAGTTTCAATGCAGCGTCAATGCGCTCCACACGATCCCAGCCAAGGATGAAGGGTCTTATCTAGTGAAATGAACAGTCATTTTAAAAAAAATGACAATTTAGGTACTTTTTAACAACAAATGCTCGTCTCAGTTACACTGTAAAAAACAATTTGTTGAGTCAACTTAAAATAATTTGTAACCTGGCTGCCTTAAAATTTTAAGTTCAGTCAACTCAAAAAAATTCAACTTGAAATGTTAAATTATACTAAGAGACAACTTAGATATTTGAGTTGAATCAACTTCAAATTTTAAGGCAGCTGGGTTACCTACCCATCTGTTAAGTTTAGCGAACACAAATATCTAAGTTGTTACTTAGTACAACTTAACATTTCAAGTTGACTAAACTTATTTTAGTTGACTGAACTTAAAATTTTAAGGCAGCAGGGTAACAAATTATTTTAAGCTGACTCAACAAATTGTGTTTTTTATTTTTTACAGTGTAGTTCATTGACTATGTACTCAGGTTCAAAAAGGCAGGGTAGCATTTGTGGTTAAAAAGTATATACATTTTAATTTTTTTTCATAAAATGACCAAGCGTTTTGTTAGAAAAGACCCTTATTCCTCAGCTGGGATCATGTAAAGCACTTTGAAGCTGCACTGAAACTGCAATTTGGACCTTCAACCCACTGATCCCCAATACTGGAATATTTTCCTTCGATTGATAAAAGAAAGACATGAACATTTTAGATGACTTAAGGGAGTAAATTATCAGGATTTTAATCTGGATGTGAAAAACTAATCCTTTAAAGACCGTTCAGCTGCTGAACAAGTATAAACTAATCAGTCAGATGGCACAATGCATGTAGAAGATTGTGTACAACATTTTTCAGCAACGTTTGGATCATGTCGATAATTTAGGGGACTTTGTGGTATAGTGGTTTTGAGGTATAACAAACCATTAAGGTTGTAAATGTGATCAGTGAGACAACTGATAAATGTTTTTCATTTTACAAGGTGTCCTTATTATTACTCCTATTTATCATTACTTGTAGATATGAATGCATAAACATACTCTCAGTGTTTCCCTGTTTAGCTTGAGACAATCTCATTTACAGCAACAAAATCCTCCACAGAAACAGACTTTCAAAGGTATCCTGAGTAAAATAGCTGTCTGATGTATTGTTTTCCTTCTCTCAGAAAATTGTTGCAGTTGCAAATGTTTTGGTACAACAACACAACAACACAAAAAACAGAGAAGAATTCCACACAGGACCAAAAATGCACTGGACAAAATTATTAGCACCCTTAAATTAATATTTGGTAGCACCCCCTATCAAAAATAACTGAAATCAGTCCCTTCCTGTAATCATGAATGAGTTTCTTACACCTCTCTACTGGAATTTTGGACCACTCTTCTTTTGCTAACTGCTCCAGGTCATTCAGATTTGAAGAATGCCTTCTCCCAACTGCAGTTTTGAGATCTCTCCACAGGTGTTCTATGGGATTCAGGTCTGGACTCATTGCTGGCCATTTCAGAACTCTCCAGTGCTTTGTTTGTATCCATTTCTGAATGCTTTTTGAAGTGTGTTTCAGATCATTGTCCTGCTGGAAGACCCATGACCTGGAGATGGAGATGCAGACACTGGCCTCTACATTGCACTCCAAAATTATTTGGTAATCATCAGATTTCATTTGCTGCTCCAGAAGCAGCAAAGCAACCCCTAAGCATCTTTGAACCTCCACCATGTTTGACTGTAGGGACTGTGTTCTTTTCTTTGAAGGCCTCATTTCTTTTTCTGTAAACAGTGCCATGATGTCCTTTACCAAAAAGCTCTACTTTTGTCTCATCTATCCACAGTATGTTCTCCCAGAAGGATTGTGGTTTTGTCACATAAGTTTTGGTAAACTCCAGTCTTGCTTTTTTATGCCTTTGTGTCAGCAGTGGTCTCTTACCATAGTGTCCCTTCTCATTCAGATGGCGATGGATAGTGCGAGCTGACACTGTTGTACCCTGTGTCTGCTGATCAGCTTGAATTTATTTGGAAGTTAAGCGGGGTTCTTCATCCACCATTCGACACACAAAGGTTGAGTCAACTTTTCTCCATTTTAACTGGTTGCAATTGTGAGTACTACATTGCCCACACCTGTTACTTGCCACAGGTGTGTCTAAATACAAATTACAGGAGCATCACATGCTTGAAAAGCAATTATTTCTTACAATTTTGACAAGGTGCCAATAATTTTGTCCAGTCCATTCTGTGTGAAATTTGAGCAAGTTTGACTATTCTTATCTCTATTTCTGTGTTGTTGCAGTGCAAAACATTTGCAACTGGAACAATTTTCTGAGAGACGTGTTGCATTTTCTGACAGAATTGCAAGGGTGCTGATATTTTTGGTCATGACTGTAGGCCCCGGGTGCATAAATAGTATGGTTTTTGTCCAGTTCTGCTTGGAGTTAGCGATACATATAAAAGGCAGCAGAAACATTTGAGGCAAAGTTTGGATAAAATGAGAGGAGCGAGGGAGGCAGCTTTGAATGCTCTGTCCAAAAAGGGGCCATTAATGTTATGAAAAGGCAGAGTCCCGCTCCAAAAACAATCGCAAATGTAATAAAAAAAAACTCTGGATGGTGAAATATGAGTCAAATGTGCCTCATTTGAAACCAAGCCAGAGATAACAGCATCCAATGAAGCTGATAAAAAGAAAAAAAGGATTTTGTGAGAGAGAAATGGAATGTGAATAGGTGACTATGGGTGAGAGCAATTCCAATAGCCCATATGATAAGAGACGCCAGCAAATGCCCGAAATGGCCACCTTCGGGGCACAAAGCAGGGAGAGGATGCACCTCCTACATCAGGCTAATAAAAATATCGCTTCTGTCAGAGGATCGGATCTCGCACTGCAAAATTAAATTGAGGCTTTCATTACAGTGAGAAAATTAGCTCAGTGGGGCTAATTCGAATTTCACATCCCAATATCCCCACTCGACATCAGCAATCTGGTATTGCTAGAGCAGCAGTATTTGAAGAAAGGTCCAAATGGAACAGGTTTCCACCAGGCAAGATTTCTGATTGATGTGTGTGGTTTGGGTGTGAAAAGGCAGAAACTGTTCCTCGCCAGAAAGCAAATCCATCAATGTCTCCTGCCGTTAATACAATCTGTCACAAAGCAAAAGTCCCGTGATGGGTTCGGGAAGCTCCGTGCTGAATAGGAGGTGTCAGCAGCCAGTGCCTTTTCTTTGAGTCTTGCACATTGGCAGACAAGACGGGTCCATTGTCACAGTCTGAGAAGCCTGAAAGGTCAGCTAATGCGAGAGAGAGGGAGTGATAGAGGATGAGCGTGATGGAAGATGAAGTAATTTCTCAAAGCGAAGAAACCATTCGCCATATGAAGAGACAAATTAAGACGACTGGTTTGGGCGAACTTCACTGAGAACGCGGGGAGGTGAGAGCATGTGGCACTGCTAAACAGCATGTAACACAACAGCTTTGTTACAAAACCTGGGGAGATGCCTATGGAGACATCATAGCGAAAAAAGAGCAACTGATTTCTTAAATATATATATATAAAAAAATGTGGTGAATCTGGTTCTACTATATACATATACACACTACCGGTCAAAAGATTTGTTTTGTTTTTTTAAATATATATTTTTAGATTAAAAATATTTTTTCAAAATTATATTATATTATTTTTTAATATTATTTATAGTATTATTTTAATATAAATATATTTAATATATTAATTATACTTTTTAAGTCTCTTTTGCTCACCAAGGCTGCATTTTTTTGTTAAAATATACAATAAAACAGCAATACTGTGAATTATTATTACGATATATGACATTATAAACTTATAATTATAAACTTGTAAACTTTAACTTGCTTTATAATTTTTAACAAGTAAAAAATGTCTATTTTTGTGTATACACTATATACAAAATAATAATTAAATCTCTTTTGCTCACCTAGTTTTAACTGTAAACTTTAACCTAGTTTATCTACTACTGTATAATGTTATTACAATATGCATTAAATGTTTTCTATTTGAATATTTTTAAAACCTTATTTCTGTGGTGGCAATTTATTCATGGTTTCCATAAAAATATTAAGCAGCAAAAATTGATATTTTAAATTGTAATAATAATTCACATTATTACTGTTTTTACTGCATTATGGATCAAATAAATGCAGCTTCCATGAGCATAAATTACTTTCAAAAACGCAGAAAAATTTTAATCAAAATTTGACTGTTAGTACTGTATATATACACTGAATATATATATTTTAAAGAGATTTTTAGATATGTAAACTGGAAAAAATACAAAACAATAAAACAAACAATGTCAGAACGCCCAGCGACAAGCTCAGTAATAAAATCCACAAAGCAGGAAAAAACTACAATAGGGGTGGAAGAGGGATGCGCTGTGATAATGAAAGTGTGAGTGTCCATCTATAATGTTCAGGGATGTACGAATCCGACATGTGGGAAGCAGTGTGAGCATGCACCGGAGATGGAAAAAGGGCGAGAGGCCAAATCCTTGATTGATGTGCCTATCCGTCCTGGGACCAGGATGTGTTTTGCTCGGGATAAGGCAGGATTAGCATTCAAGCCTTTCAGCGGGAATGCATGAAGTTCTGGAACTGAAAACTCAGAAACTAAAGGTGTTGACTGACTTCATCGCGGGCGTCATCCAATTCCCTGTGGGCTCGCTGATCCTGCTCAATGCAGCCACCAAAACTCAATATGCAAAGTTAAGGTGGAGAAACACAGGAATTGTGGGTATTACAGATTATTGGCTGCATGTCAACAGCGAGGGATTTACAATGTGGAAGTCAGGCAAAATAAAAAAAATGAAAGCTTGGGCATCAGTGGGTTTACTGCATTTGGGAATAAACTAAAACAACTACTTTAAATTATTTTCTGAAAAGTGTAAGAATGCAACCAAATCAGTTTACTTAAGCTGCCCTTTCACGTTACTAAATCACAATGGTTTCTGCTGAAGTAGACGGAGACAAATATCGCAACACATGCGCGATTGCAAAATATAATTAAAACGCGCCATGGTGGCGTCTTAATCAAAAGGAGATTGAAATAATCACTTGACAGGGCTCCAGTACCTCTTAAAGAGCACACAACATGTTTGTGAAACACAGCAAAGCTGTTATCAAGGTTTCCAGTCCAGCAATCAAAAAAAGAGCAGAATTCCTGGAACAGCTGTTGATGTTTTGAAAACAGCTAAATTTACAGTGACTAACAGGTTGGCGTCGCTTCAGCCCAAGATTAGTAATGAAACAAAAATGATTCTAGACATTTAAGCCAATCTGACTTGAGGCAGGAAGGACGTGCTGCCGATTGACAGTGTTTATGAAAGAATAACAGGCTATGCTGATTAGTAATTGTGTGCTGGATTTTGAAGAGGAGGTCGAACTTGAATGGTGGGATGGGCTTATAATGCAAAACGCTGGTTGATTTTGTTGATCTGTTGTTTCAGATTGTGACACACAAACACACAGCTTTCCATGTTTTATGTGGACATTCCATAGATTGTAAATTTCTGCATTTTTAGTTTTTAAACAAACTCCATTCTGTATGATTTATAAGATTGTTTCCTCATTTCGTCCCTATAAAATAAAGAAAACCAGGCACACACAAAACCTACACACATGCATGTATACGTAGATGTCTAAATGGTACATTACACAGACTTCTATTGTTTTTATATACAGATAGTTATACATTTTCTAACCTAAAGCTACCCCTTTCCCTAACCATAACCCTAACCCTACCACAGAAAACATTATGCATTTTTACAGTTTCAAAAATGCTTTGTTTACTTTATTTCTATACCATTTTTACAAATAAGGACGTCCCCAAAGGAAGGTTTTGGGAGATTTTGTTAGGTTTTCTCACAAAATATGGTTACACACACACACACACACACACACACACACACACTCCTTCTGCCATCTTTGTATTCCACGTCCCTGGAAAAAACAAAAAACAAAAGCAAAAACAAAAACAAATAAAAAATAAGAGAAGACTTGAGAAACCTGTTGCTTGCAAAAACACCTCAAAATCACTCCAAATAATCCATGTTACTGACACATGGGCAGGATTTACAAAAAAAAATTTATAGAATTAATGATTTATACAGACATTTGCTCTGTAATGCTTGAAAAAAAAATCATTACAATTTTCACACTTGTGCTGAAGAGTCATTATTTCATCTGATTCGTTTAGAAATAAAACATATTATTATCTAATAGATATAATAAATGTATACAAATTGCATTTTTCAAACAATTCATAGCATTTTTGTTATAAACTTTACATTTACAGTATCGTATCTCTCAAACATATTAAAAAAATTAATTCATTACATATTTAAAAAAACTTCACTACATATTAAAAAACTTTCCAAATTTCATGTTTAATTTAGTATGTTCAATGCACTGACTGTTCGTAATTATTTATGAAATTTACAAACCTGAAAAAACGTACCTATATGTACGTTCCAGTTTAAATGAACACTAGAGGCAGTAAAACAACTTTTATTCCTTTTCACACAAAGTATGATTTACAGGTACAGAGTTTTGATTTATAAAGCCTAATTTTCACACAGTTACTTGCAGAATATTATGTTATGACTTCTAAACAATTTTAACATCCCGCTCAATCTGACAACTGATACTTTTAAATGTTGTCGTCACATGTGCATCATATGCATGAGTGATGAAGAGCTCCAGTACAAACCTCATTAAACTACAGTTCAACAAAACAGCTCAAATCTGCAGGAGGAAGTTAAAATAGTACGGCTGCATCAACAAATACGTTTTCATATCACTTTTGCATTTGTTAACACTCTCGGGTAGGTTTAGGGTTGGATTTGGTATTTCCAACACAATAGAGCATTAATCTTTAGCGACACTCCCCGGATATTTGAATTCTGAACAGGCGCAATACGTACCTCAAGCAGTGTAATAAAAACATGCCACGGTCACATATTGAATGTGTGTTTTAGCACAACTCACTTCAGACATCCCACTTTGAAACTGCTGCTAAACATGCAGTAAGGTGCGTAATTATGGTGCTGCAGAAATGCATATAGAGGCATGTATTTTCATGAGCCTGGGTTGATTTTTTTCAATGTACTGAAACTAGGAAAATAGGAGATGATATACTACTTACAGCACTATACAAACACCATTCTTAAGATGCAGTTACATTAGCAAAACTCTGGCAAAAGTTTGCAAGGAAAAAAGGTCCACTGAATATTGTTAAAGGAGACATCGGATGCAAAAATTCACTTCTGCATGTTGTTTACATGAAATTGTAACCACCTTACAATCATAAAAATCCATTTACTCCTTTTCTTATTCCCCAAAAAACCTAAACAGTCTCAGTTATTAAGCCGTTTAGATTTTCTGAGCAATATGATGTCATATTGCTCAGGCCCCGCCCTCGACCACTGATAGGCTGTCCCGCATTTGCATATTTCTGAACACAGGTGTACGTTGTCCATCATCATTGTCTCTGTGGTCGAGCATTTGTAGCTACAACTTCTCGTAAGCAATGCAGGTGTTTTGTAGTTGAATGTAAAAGTGAACATAAGAGCCTTCATTTTCTCCCGACATCAGACCCAATGAGGAAACAGTGGGTTTGTTTTGGTTTTGATGGTAACCATTGAATACACACACACACACACACAAAAAAAAACAGAAAAAAGGGCAGGGTGAGCAGTAGCTCATTATCATTTAAAGAGACATGCACCGAAACAGGTCGCCATTAACAGAGCTGTTTCTGACAAGGTAAAAAGGTTGTTGTTTTACATGACCATTGAGGCATCCAATGTCTCCTTTATTTGGTATAGCAACGTATGAAGCACAGCTCACACAGATGTCACAAAAGCAAGCAGTTTTCTATTGGTCAACGTAATGAATCTATAAAAACCTGAACTTTCTGCAAAACCTGTGTGGGGAAATCTTTCCCAAAAACTGACTGAAATCCTATTGAAGTAACTGGATTTCGTCTGTGAAAATTCGCCAAACAAAGGCAAATGTGAGCACAGCTTCAGTCAATATATTTATCTTGCTGTCCAGCAAAAATAATTCTGGAGTTGAGTGGGACAGGCAACCCATTTTTCTGTGCAGTGCTGCACCTGTCTAGACAGCCAACATGAGATGTTGCCACAGCCCAGTGGTCCGTTCTGAATGTTTCCATCTGTCAGTGTCTTGCCAGGTAATCGCATTATTCAGAGTCAAGTGACTGATCTTATTCAACAGAAAACGATTTATTTTCATTTCACGAGTTCGCCTGCCCATCCAGTCCTGATGGTTAATGGTAAACGAACTTGGCTTGCTGTCGTCAATGGAGGCTTGAACCCTCCCACTGCAGTACTACCTAAAGGGAGAATAACAGAAATAGAGGAGGAGATGTGGAGGTGGAGGGATGCTAAAAGAACTGATGCTAGGACGGTGCCACGACTGCTCCTTCATTGACAGGCCTGAATGATTAGGCTCCAAACCTAATTTTGAAAGAGTTTTGCAATTTATAACACAATTCAAAGATGACAGCCCATGAGAATCCAAATCATCATGAGTTTAGAAATCCTCACTGTCATTAAAAGGCTCCCGCTGTTGAATGTCATGGAAAACATCATTCCATTTTACAGCTTATTTTTTCAATTAGTTTGTGTAAAATTAATATAAAGTTATTAAGCATGGATCACAATTACTTGCTATTTTTATTTTAATCTTGTTTTTTTTAATGAAAAGCCATTTCTGAGTTTTTTCTGAATTCTGTACAGTCCATTATTTGAAGGAGAGGCATTACTACTAACATTTGTCAAGATGCTCTTGAGGGTCAACTTGACCTTCTTGGAATTAAAATCCCTTGCTAATGCTGCTTCATGTTGACTTCAAACACTGGTGACCTGAATCGTGTTTTTAAATCCACAAGGGCACATTCTGTATACTTTTAGAAAATCTTGAAGTGCTTTAATTGCACTTTAATTTCTGTACTCACTCAGGGACTGGTTCACACAGTTTACATGTTCAAAGGGCTTGTCATCACAAGGGCGAACGTGTCATACTCTGAGTATCTGAGATTGAGTTAGACTTGGACTTGGCCCAGATCCTTGGAGCATATGACAGTTCATGTTGAAATAAAAGAAAGACTAAGAGGGTGGATCAATCTGTAGTGTCTGCTCACAGAAGGCATCTGTTCCCAAGTTCACCTCTACAATCAAACATAATTTACATCTGCTGAGGTGCATCTCTGTCGTGACTCTATGTCATCGATCAAAATTTAATGAACAAAAGTGCTGTCAAGAAATACACAATGCTTCACAGACCAGTTCTTGACTTCCTGATAAAATACACACACATGAATAAGATTTAAGAGTTACTAGAAATTAGAGCTGCATAACTGAAATAAAGTGTGATTATCTGAACTGCTGTGTCCGAATCCGAATACTATATTTGGAAAGGAAATGACGTGTCTTACAGAACCCCTAAAGGGAATAAAGGTATTTCAACGCTTTCTCTCGCAATTATATCATTGGGTAATTATACTGTATACAAATTGCGGGTATCAGGGATTTGCTATTAATACACTGTAAAAAATAAAAAACACATTTTGTTGAGTCAGCTTAAAATAATTTGTTACCCTGCTGCCTTAAAATTTTAAGTTCAGTCAACTAAAATAAGTTTATTCAACTTGAAATGTTAAGTTGTACTAAGTAACAATAATTTGCGTTTGCTAAACTTAACAGATGGGTAAGTAACCCAGCTGCCTTAAAATTTTAAGTTGATTCAACTCAGATATCTAAGTTGTCACTTAATATAATTTAACATTTCAAGTTGAATAAACTTTTTTTGAGTTGACTGAACTTAAAATTTTAAGGCAGCCAGGTTACACATTATTTCAAGCTGACTTAACAAATTGTTTTTTACAGTATATGTGAGGCATTGAAATGCGCGTTTGTTTTTTACTTTCACTTTCAAGATTCGTGATCACACATACTCTGTGTAGGGTAGAGTGGGGGAAACGCCCCCATGGGGTAACCTCAGACAATGTTTTTGCACTCTTCTCCTTAATTTGCTATAACTTTTGGCAGTCTTTAGTACTCCAAATGGCTTTCCCAGTAGTACAGATTATTACAGCCCCAAACATGACAATAATTGACCATTTTCAGCAGCAGTAATCAGCAAAATATGCCAGTTTCGTTTGGTTCAGTGGCATTGTTTACATTCAGTGCTGCCAATATAACCGATTGATGATGTGTCATGAAAACACTCTATAAGTCTGTTTACAGTATATAAATTGTGTATCGTATGGCAGGATTGGCTAATAAAGAGTAATAAATGAACGTATATCCATGGTACAATTATTTTACGGACAGACATCATTGTACTTGAACGGCATGCTAAAGGATCATTAGTAAGACCTTTATTCTCCATCATTATCCGGAGGCTGCCTGCAGAGGTTCAAACCCCTCTTTCATCTCTTGATTTAGGACTTGGTCGCAGCTTTGAGGAGCAGGAAGGGGCGAAAACGTAGCTCCTCTGGGATCTGATTGCAGTCTCTTACATTTGAATGGGAAGGTGGGATAATACTGGCATAAGAGCTGGTTTCTCACAGGAATATAATTCAGAATCATGTCATCCGAATCAAATAGTGTGTGAAATGTGATGCTTTGATGGGCTTTGTCCTTGTTTGTTGATTAAATAACAGACATTTCTATAGGCTGTTTTCCAAAGTCCATGAGCCAAAAGAGAAACTTATTCCCCTATTCGTGTATCACGTCTCAGGGGGTCTATGGAAGATTATCATAAGGATGGATCCTCGGATTGATCTTCCAGACACGGTCAACAAACTGAAGATGACGATGAAAGAAGACACACTCTCTGGTGTAAATATGTCCTGGTTTACTTTCCCCTAAAGATATGACCATTGTCCAGCTGAGGTTCAACCAAAAGAAGAGCTCTAATCCTCACCAGCCACCTTCAGTAGGAGTAATGTGTGACTGAATCCTGGGATATGAATACCTGCTTATCAGCTCTGGACCATGCCTGTGTCCATAAAGTCATTCTCTGCGGTTCACCACCATGACAAAATCATCCTCAGTGGTTTATATACCTAAATGTTTTGGCTTGGCAGAACAAGATATGCTATTTTGGTTTGTAATCTGGGCCACCTAAACAATCATAACATGAAGAAGACACTGTAGACAGAAGCATCATGCACCTTATTTTCTGAGGAGGCATCAGAGGCACTCTTTGGTCACTTGGTGCCCTACACAGAAAAAAAAACTGGAGTAAAAAAGCTAGTGCACACTAGTAACACAAAGAATTAAATGTAAAATTTTAAAGCAGATTGAAGAGATTCCTTACAAAATGTATTCCAATAATCGTTTTTATTTACAACTTTAATTTTTGTTTGTTTGTTTGTTCGTTTTTTTGGCCAGGAAAATTACATGGCCAAGAGAAGAAAAAAATTTGGTTTTAAACTACACATTTTATTGTTGTTGTTATAAATGAAAAGAACATGTATTAAAAAAAAAAATATGTATTTAATCTATTTAATTAATTTTATTTAAATATATTTAAAATAAAAAAAGATTTGCTGTAATAAAAACAAACAAAAACTGAACTAAATTAATAAATGCTTTAATTAATTAAATAAAGAAATAAATAAGGCCACAAATTAATTTTTATTTTAAATAGACTGTATGAAAACTTGTAATATTTACAACATGCCTAAAGTACACATGAAAATGCTGTTAAACATTTTTAAATGATAACAGATAATTTAATCATATAAAAGTTAATATAATAATACTATGACCAAAAACCAAATTTAAATCTAGAAATAGCCTAAAAAAAGCAAAACTAAAAAAGTCTTAAAATGAATGAAAACTAAAATTTAACAGAAACTCCCTGAAAATTAAAAATGGAAAATAAAATGCAAACTACATTTAAAATAATAATAATAAATAATTATAATAATAAAATGTACTTAAATAAATAATTAAAATAATTAAATTAAATTTTTATTTAAAATAAAAATAACATTTTGTACTAAATTAAACAAACAAATGAGCTGAAACTTAACTAAATTAAATAAAAAAATAATTAAATAATAAAATAAAAATGCTGTTAAATATTTGAAAATTATTACAGATAATTTAATAATATAAAGGATAATATAATATAATACTGAAACAAAACCAAAATAAACTAAATCTAGAAAACTCCAAAAAAGCAAAACTGAAAAAGTGTGGAAATGAATGAAAACTAAACTACATTCAAAATGATAATAAATAATCAAAATAAAATGTACTAAAATAAAGAATTTAAATAATGAAAATAAAATACCATTTTTGTACTAAAGTAAACAAACAAACAAACAAACTGAAAGCTAACTAAAATACATTTTTATGACACTACAACTAAAATAGGCCACAAATTAATTTTAATTTAAACAGACATTAAAAAACATGCCAAAACTACATATAAAAATGCTGATAATTTAATAATATGAAAGTTAATATAATTTAATAATACTAAAACCAAAATAAACTAAATCTAAAAAATACTAAAAAAAGCAAAATCTAAAAAAAAAGTGTGGAAATGAATGAAAACTACACTTCAAAATCAGAAAACTGAAAATTGAGAATTGAAAATAAAATGCACACAGAAACTACATTCAAAAGTATAATCAATCTACTAAGTAGTCTGTACAAAGCAGGAGAGTCCAGTGGTACAGTTTTTGTAGAAATTTTTTTTGATTGTAGAAATATATAGCCTCAGGGTGAAAGAATCATGGCGATTGTGAATCAAGTTACCTGAAGCGAAAGTAAATCCCAAATAAAATCCACACTCTCTGACTCATTTAAAGAAAAATTGACTTGTGGCCTTTTTACTCATCACTGACACACAAAACTTCATCTGAGTGACAGTAATTGTGAAATATTCCACCCTCGCGATGCCTAATAAAACAGCCGTGAAACTGGCCCGCAGCCACTGTATCCTACGGCTCCCACCGATCAGCAGACGTAAGAGGAAAAAGTGCAGCGTGTAATAAGAAAACACAAGTGAAATATTACACCAATAATATTACTCCAGAGACAACTGAGATTTCGTGAGAGGAGTGCGTCTGGCCCCCTGGCACAGCTGCTTGCTGAGGTAAACAGATGAGTCAGGAGATGATGGTGACCTCAGACAGCCTCAAGAAACAACTGGCCATGCCGCCCAGATCTCCACTCACAGAACTGACTGCAGTGCGGGAAAGATCTCAACAGATTTAAAGAAAAATTATTCACACTCGACTAACCCTAAGCACGATACATGTTTTTTGGGATAGCAAAAAAAGGTGACTGACTACCTTTCTGAAGCTTGGATGTGTCAGTTGAGTTGCTGTCTATGTAGGGTCAGAAAGCTTTTGAATTTCATCAAAAATATCTTGATTTGCGATCTGAAGATGAACGAAGGCATTACAGGTTTGGAAAGACATGAAAATGACAGAATTTTCATTTTTTGGATGAACTGTCTCTTTAATTGACACACTGTCAATAGGTGTACACAGCAAGACATATTTACTGTAATAAACCCTCTGGGAAACATACATCTAGCTTTATGAATTCCCATTTATATTTGTAATAAATCTCTATTGTCATGTTTTTGTTGTTCCTCTCTAAGCCTGTAACTCAGACTATTTTTATCCCTCCAATCCAATACCCTTGCAGAATCCTGTCCCCCTTTCTCAGTGCCTGATTAAAAAACATTTGTTCTAGCTAATCAAAAAAGCTTTTCTTAGAAGGTGTTTACACAACACCACTTTAAACTAAAAAAGGAAAACCTTTTATGCATTTTGGCCGTTCATTTACTTGACAACAGCATTCCCGATGGGTTTCAAAAATGGGTTTCAAAGTACACGTTTTTGAAAACAATACCATTATAAACTGCAAACTACAAACTACAAAAACATGAATTTGTGAAAACATCATGCACATGGAGATTATGTGTTCAGTCTATAGATAGTGGAGCGCGGGGCACAATGCGGGGCTAATTGTAACACACGTGGTTTAAATATTTCCACATATGCTAGCATAACCAATTTTACTGTATTTACTAGTTACCATATCAACACTATATAGAGAAAAAAGTGCACCGAAATTCAAAAGCCTTTAGAAGATATCGCTAAATAGTTATTTTACCATAGTAAAAGTACATTTCTGGCAGAAGTAAATTTTTCATTTGTTTAGTAAGACACTAACCGGTTTTATGTTCCAGTCGCGCTGATGCTGAACGTTGTAACTGCATTACAACTACTATTAAACTACGCTATTCTATGACATTAGCGATGTAATTTACACTATTTACTGTTTACATGTATTTAATGAGAAACCACAAGAAACAGGTGAATAAAGACTGACAATCAATATTTAATGTTCATAAATTATTATTATTATTATTACTATTCAAGAAATGTAAAGCATTTTGGCTCGTTTATGTGTCTCGTGTTCTATGAGAGCTGTGTTTGAAGGGATGGGAGTGTTTTTCTGAATGTCTGAATGTGTTTTTTCATTTGCGCACATTGTTTTGAGCTATACTGTATAGCTGTGTTTCGTGATCAGGGCTGTCCCATGCATGTTTGCAATATGTTCATTGTCAAACTCTAAATTAAGATTATTTTTAATTCTTAAAAAAAAACTCCATTGTTTTATTCAAAAAAGTTAATCATTTTATTTTATTGACAAAATATTTTAGTCTGTCTTGCATTTTTTTTTCGTTAGATCAGATAACATTTTAAGCTGTCATATGGTCGTGTTGCAACGTGCCCCTCACACGTTACAATGTACCCCACCTACGGGGCATGCTGTCACATTTCACTTCAATTTTTTGAGGTAAATGACGAAAAACGTACACACTGTAATTATGAAACAAAGCGACATATTTGTACTAGACAAGTGTAAATTAATGTGGATAACAAATTATACTCTGAACCCCACGTGGATTTATACACACTGAGAAATTAAAAAAGTGTTAGGTTGTGCCCCGCGCTCCCCTATGTGACATACAGTGACATTGCCAGCTACTGGCCTTTCAGGCGTAATACAGCATTTTTAGTCATTTTCTCAGACCCATAACCAGTTAGTGCTATGCTAAGATACTATGCTAATCTGTCACATCACTAACTAAAGGCTAACTGACTGAGAACAGTTAATTTGACATTTTTTTAGATTTGTAGTTTGCATTAAATTGAGTCACAGAAAACACATTTATAATGGTACGAAAGTTTTATATTTCAAATGCTGTTGTTTTTAACTTTCCATTCATCAAAGAATCCTAAAAAATTGTACCATTGTTTCCACTATAAATATGAAGCATCACAGCTGTTTTCTATGCAAGTCTATTTCCACCACAAAATAACAAAAAAAAGGTAATTGTGACATTTTATCTCACAATCCTGACCTTTGTCTCGCAATTGCGTAATATAAACTCACTATTCTGACTTTTTTTTTTTACAACTGTGAGTTTATATCTCGCAATTCTGACTTTATAAAACTCAGCTGAGTTCAGTCAGAATTGTCAGATATTTCTGAGAACATATCAGTTTATATCTCACAATTGCGGTAAAAAAGTAAGAATTGTGAGATATAAACTCTCAGTTGCGAGAAAAAAGGCAGAATTATGAGTTTATGTTATGCAATTCTGGAATTATAACTTGCAGTTGTGAGTTTATATCTTTGTAACGTAATTGTGAGTTAAGTCACAATTTTGCAAATTTGCAATTCTGAGAACATATCAGTTTATATCTCACAGTTGTGATAAAAAAATCAGAATTGTGAGATATAAATTAACAATTGCGAGAAAAAAGACAGAATTCCATATTTTTCAACATTTATAATAATAATAATCATAATAAATCTTTCTTGAGCAGCAAATCAGCATATCAGAATGATTCTGAAGGATCATGTGACTGAAGGCTGGAAGGCTTTGCATCACAAAAATAAATCACATTTTCTTTTAATTTCTAATCAGGCACTGAATAGAGTTCCTTTAAAGAAACTGTCGCAGCCAATAGACTGGCTTGAAAAAGATCTTGCACAGCACTAGTGTTATTAGAATCTAGGCAGAATTTGCAAGACTTTCATACTTTTATACTTATACTATATTTATGATGGAATGTCAACAGTTTTCTGATGTAAAGCCATGTTAATTTGAATGACCTGAGCCGGATCTTCCGACAGTAGACAGGACACAGAATAAGGACAATTTTTATCATGCTATATATGCATCAGCAGGGTCAACACTCATATGTATTTATGAGTCTATGTTTAAGAAAATACAAGATATATTGAGGTCAGGCTTAAGGTCAACACTGGTAGAAATCTCCAGCAATTATTTTGAGTCTCACACACTCCATCCAAATGAATCATGCAGAGTGGGCAGGCTGAACGTGGTCCGCTGAAGCACAGCATCACACCTATACCAGATTCTGTGTGTAAACAGTAAAATGCGTCAGCTGGTTGGATAAAAATTACCACCTAAATTACTAGGCTGAATCACAAGTGATGTTTCGGAATGATAATTAATGAGTGGAGAGCATCTCACATTTGACATGAAAGCTATTGAGATTTACCAAGCAGACAGATAATAATCCACATACACAACACAAACACCTGCCCCTGCCCCAAATACATATTGCTGTGTTTTCCCTTTACTGAAGTGGTCGTGTTTGAAGTCCTCTTGTAATTAAAATGCCATTAGTCAGTTGAGACACCTGGAACTGTCAAAATGTGAGTCTATGATTTAATAAATTTGCCTTTTGATTAAAGCAAATGTTGTATGCTGTTGTTCTGACTGAAAAGATGTATTTAGAAAAGGATGAAAAATGTGAGATTTCTGAAGTATATTCATTAAAATTGTGCACTTATTGTAAGCACACTTACAACATACTGAGAATTCGAATGTATAAAAAAGTACGGTATTTGAAGAACTCAGAATTTATTCTAAAGCAGCAATATTTTATCAAAACTTTGTTTCATAGTATTTCCTCCAAAAATGCACTTAAGGGAAAACTGCAATGAGTAACAGTAGTCAAGCAGAATACTAATACCACAGGATAGGGCAAGATTTGGCCAAGATACAACTATTTGAATATCCGGAATCTGAGGGTGCAGAAAAAAAAATAAATAAATAAAAAAAAAAAAAAAATATATATATATATATATATATATATATATATATATTGAGAAAACCTTTAAAGTTGTCCAAATTAAGATCTTAGCAATGCATATTGCTAAAGAAAAATTAAGTTTTGATATATTTATGGTAGGAATTTTACAAAATATTTTCAGTAACATGATATTTACCTAATATCCTAATGATTTTTTTCTTTGTAGTAACTTCATTCATCATTCATTATTCATTATTTTATTCATCATTCATTTATTCATCATGGTTTATATAATAATGAATTAATTAATATCCCTCTGTTTTCCACAGTCATCAGGACAATTCTGGCAAGAACATTAAACAACAACATAACCTTATGGTTCATACTGGAGCTGTCTGAATTTGACATCAATAAGATTCTGGCATAAAGGAGATTTTTTAAAATTCTGCTCATGTTTTCTTTTCTTTTCTTTTTCTTTTTTTTTTGAGTTTGAGTTTGAGTTTGAGTTTGAAATAGTTCAGCAGTGAGTTCACAGTCATGGTAATTGTCTGCATTATATTGTTAATCCTACGTAGGTCACTAATAAAACTCTCACATCCAAAACTTAAGCGAGCAGCACAGTCCCACAAAGGATAATCTTTCAGGTCCTACTCAGTTTGATTTCAAAGCTTACCAATAGACTGAGATACCTCGCACCAAGTTCTTGAATCCAACAAGGCTTACAAGAGGAAAAAGTCAGATGAATGAGACAGGGTGTTTAACCTGTGAATGGTGATGAGAGAACAGGAAATGGGTGTGCATGTAACTATGGAAACAAGTGTGATGAATGAAACCTCTGGAGATGGGATTGGGAATTGCTATGCATGGAGGTACCATATAGACAATAAGATGCAAGTCCATTTCAAACATGCATTCTGCAGATTTCCTTGACTGCTGGGTCAAAAACACATGAAATGAAGCTGAAATTCAATAGATAGTTTGTTAAAACTTTTTTACAGAAAAAACTGGCAGAGGTGGTTGTCATTATAATTCTAAAAAAACAGTAAAAAAAAATTCAAGCATGTTTGGAGAACAACCTGTATATTTTACATTTTAAAACTATAATTTACAAAACAAACTAATTAACAAAAAGCACCACTGCTACTACAATCTATTTTGAATTGTTAAAGGCACCATATGTAGTTTTCACAGCTAGAGGGTGCATATTCAAAATGTGGGCGCATATTCAAAACGTTAAAACGTATGTTATTTTTACCACTAGAGGGCACATATTCAAAACATATGTCATTTTCACTGCTAGAGGGCACAAATTCAAAACACATGTAATTTTCGTCACTAGAGGGCACATATTCAAAACGTATGTAATTTTCGCCTCTAGAGGGTGCATATTGAAAACGTATGGAATTTTTGTCGCTAGAGGGCGCATATTCAAAATGTGGGCACATATTGAAAATGTTAAAACATATGTAATTTTCACCACTAGAGGGCACATATTCAAAAAGTATGTCATTTTCATATTAGTCTCTTCCTGAATTTTCCCCCAGGGATCAATAAAGTACATCCATGCTGTATATATATATATATATATATATATATATTAGATGAAAACGCCTGCTTCCTAATGATTTCAGCCCCTTGTTCTGTTAACAAATCTTAGTCAAAGCAGTATATAGCACCTTATGCTTGCAAATTGATTTATGAGGGCACATATTTAAAACTTACAGAATTTTCGCCTCTAAAGGGCGCATATTCAAAATGTGGGTGCATATTCAAAACGTTAAAACGTATGTAATTTTCAAAACGCCTCTAGGGGTATGTAATTTTCGCATATTGAAAACGTAAAATGTAATTTTCATTGCTAGAGGGAGCATATTCAAAATGTGGGTGCATATTCAAAACGTTAAAACCTATGTATTTTTCTAGAGGGCGCATATTGAAAACGTATGTAATTTTCATTGCTAGAGGGAGCATATTCAAAATGTGGGTGCATATTCAAAACGTTAAAACCTATGTATTTTTCGTCGCTAGAGGGTGCATATTCAAAACGTATGTAATTTTCGCCTCTAGAGGGCGCATATTCAAAACGTATGTAATTTTCGCCACTAGATGGCACACATTCAAAATGTTTGTAATTTTTGACTCTAGAGGGCGCATATTCAAAATGTATGTAATTTTCATTGCTAGAGGGAGCATATTCAAAATGTGGGTGCATATTCAAAACGTTAAAACGTATGTAATTTTCGCCTCTAGAGGGCGCATATTGAAAACGTATGTAATTTTCATTGCTAGAGGGAGCATATTCAAAATGTGGGTGCATATTCAAAACGTTAAAACCTATGTATTTTTCGTCGCTAGAGGGCGCATATTCAAAACGTATGTAATTTTCGCCACTAGATGGCACACATTCAAAATGTTTGTAATTTTTGACTCTAGAGGGCGCATATTCAAAATGTATGTAATTTTCGCATAATCGAAACAAATGTAATTTTTGGAAAACTGCAAAGCTTTTATTATGTCACAGTCAAGCACTTCCACTCCATCCGGTCATGTGTATGTGGGGTAAAGCAGTGCTGTTTTATCATACTAGATACATTTGAGTGTGTTGAAAGTCCTGGTAAAATGCTATTCTGTTTGTGACCTGTCTAAAAAAAATGGATAACAAATTAAAGCATCTTTGGTGTTTCCATGTTTTCTACTAAATAAAAACAGAAATTGAAGGTGTATGACATGACCATTACACTAGTTAAATTCGTACTTCTCTGGATTTAAACATTCTTGGAAACATTTGGGATAATGTAAGTACATAGGTCGATAAACTATATAACACTGTTCTAGTGTTTTTTAACATACACATTTAACATATACTGACAACCACCATAAAACACAGGTGGTAAAGAGAAAGAGGTCACTAAACAAAAATCAAAAGCTTATTACAAGTAGTAAAATAATTACAAGTAGGAAAAATGTAAAGTAATGCAATAAACATTAACTAAACAACATCGTAAAATAAAACCCTTATATACCTTTAAAGGAGTCATGACAAATCAAATTTGACAAATCAATCTTTTGGCGTATAAGAGATCTTTGTACCATTAAAATATGTTGCAAGTTTCATAGCTTAACATCCTCTTCATTATAAACAAATCATTTATTTAATCAAGCTCCAAAAATGGCTCTGCCTCCAGAGCAACACATCGACGAATAGTCATCTTCTCATCATAGGCCCCGCCCATTGGCAGTCGTTTAATGGCTGACTCGCTAAATGCGAGTGTCGTGTTGAGTCAAAAGCAAATAGAAATAACACTGGACACAGTATTGCGCATTCGATTTCTGAGACAGTCTACACGGTCGTGTCTGCCGTCAATGGGACAAATGGAGTGAAAGAACGTTTGCTTTGATGCGTTTACTTTAAACAGCTCATTCGCGTCTTTGCACAGAAATCAAAAGGATCTCAGCGAGTTCACAAAGAAACATTTGTTGAAAAATGAAGCTGTACTACATCTGACTGCAGCTGCATCATAAACTGTAAGTAAATGATTTCATAATGCTTTGACTGGAAATGACCATTTTATTTTGACCATGTTGTCAAAACACTCATGGGGGTGTTGATACTGTTAACCTATGCAATGTTATTAGCCAATCATAACAGCGGATGATTACTAACAAACCTTAAAAGACTTGTCCCTTAAAACAGCTCGTTTTAGATCATTTTTCTACTTAGTTTTTCATTTTCATATACATATTTTATCTACTAAAAATGGTATATTTAACAGCATTTTAAACTAAACTTACATAAAGTATAAGAGTGGATGTATTAGTTTTCCTTGTAGAAAGGAACTTACTGTTAATCAATTAACAGGTTTTTACTGCAGCACTTTTTACAGTCTTTTACATATAAAATTCATTGTTTTCTACAGTGTAGAACACAACACTGATTTGCAAAACGGCCTTCGCAAAAACAGTCAATCAGCGTTGTCGTGATGTCAGTGTGAAATACGGTCTGTGAAGAATGTGTGGGTGTTCAGCCTGAGGCTGAGACCACATACTAGTGGTTTAGATGGGTTTGGCCGTAGGTCTATTATTTATGAGTCGAGTTTTAGCTCAGGGTAGCTCACAGATACAAGTTTTGAGAGTTGTTGCAACAGGACTGTAAAAGCTAGCCAGTCACCTGGTACAGTATAGACATTAAACTACTCCATTAACCTGTGGAAGTCAAGCAATGACAAATCTGATGGAAATCTGTCCGTGTGATGAAAAGGAAGCCTTGAGAAACAGGCAGGTCAGTGATAAAGCACTGCAAAGTGAAACAACGAGCATTTAGAGATACATAGACACGGATCCCTTAGACCGTGCACACAAGTCTGACATTTACTTAGGTTGACATGTCCTTGTCTGGTGATGACCACCTAAACTTTCTAACAAGGATGGGTGTGTTTTTAACAGCAGGAGGAATCTGGTTCAAGGACGTATTGTGTTCGATAAATTAAGGGACAAAATAAGAACCTATAGATCGCAGGTGGAGACACTGCATGGGTTCGTCCAGTGACAGATGGATGTCTTCAATTATCTCTCATTGGGCTGGGGTTAGGAGGATGTGGGCTAACTGCACTCAGATAATATGGAGAGACTCTCACCTTTGGTATTCACAGAGTCTGCTCAATACGCTAGTGAAGTCAAATCTGCTTTAATGGCTGAGAGCCTCTTTGTTGTAAATGCCATAGTCTCATTTAGTAAGTGGCAATTTTTGTGAGAAGAAAACACAAGGGATTCATTTGTCTGGACTATGGTGTCTTTGTGTTCCTAAATACGTTTCAATGTCACTCTGTCGCATACCAAACTAGATCATCCAGTTACATCCTCCTGAATGTCCTGAAATCAAGCACGGCTCAATGCTCAGCCTTTAAATTTGCTGCAGAAAATGCTGAAATTTTTAATGATTTAATTAAAAAGTATATATTTAAAGAAACATTTTAAATGCTTTAGACAAAATTAACATGAAAACAGTCATTTAGCTGTAGACTTGTGTATTATTTAAATTATTTATACTCTTGTTTTGATTAACCTTGGGCTGTCAAATGATTAATCACGATTACTCACATACAAACTAAAAGCTTGAGTTTGCCTAATATATGTGTGTGTACTGTGTCTAATTATTATGTATATATATATATATATATATATATATACAAACACATTCTTGTATATATTAAAGAAATATTTACAATTATATGCATTTATTATAATTTTTATATCATTTGTATTATATGTAAATAAAAATATTGTATATAAATAACATTTCTCTTAAAAACATACATTAATTTGTGTGTGTTTATACATACATAATAATTAAACACAGTACACCCACATATTAGGCAAACCCAACCTTTATTTTGTATGCGATTAATCGTGATTAATTGTTTGACAGCCCTAGATCAAATCTATTGTTAATATATATATATATATATATATATATATATATATATATTCATTATATATATAATTATTATACATACACAACCATTCAAAGTTTGTGGTCAGTATGTTTATTTGTTTGTTTGTTTGTTTGTTTTTAGGATTAAAGCTTAATTAAATATCATTGACATACTATTGTAAATTTTATCGCATTTTTTTTTCGTATGATAGACCTTGTCGTTCCGAACAACTTTGTCTCTAGAACCACTGCTGTCAATCAATCAGTTTTTTAAATGATTGAGAAGATGTGAAAAACCTACTTTTGTGAACTAGTGCTAGGTTTTTTTCGCTTAGTCTGGAAAAAAAACACTGCAGTGCAATTCTCTGGACTCTCTAGGTCAATATTTATCAAAAACGTATTGAAATGTACCCATTTGGCAAGCTATAACAGGGTCCTTTAAAAAAGGGGCCTGTCCAAATATACCCAAAAACCTATAAAGCCTAAACGAAAACTCAAAGCTTCACAAAACCCGCTGAGCACATGTGACAGGTGATTCTAAACAAAGCATGCAAAGTTTTAGGGAGATCGAACCAGAGCTGGCGCAAAACCAGTCATAAATGTTATAAAAACATCATATTTCTTTGGTAAATCACCTGGATTTGACAAAAATGTTTTTTTTTTTTAATAATTGATTTAGGTGGTTACAGGATTGCTAAATAATGCTAAATGATCTTTTTCCTTATGTACTTAAATACCTAAACTGCTTGAACCCCGGTAATTCCTGCTTGCAGCTGTATTATTTATTTGTATTTCCACTTTTGTTTTAGTTATTTTAGTACCTCAGGTTAAACAAAATTAAATGAGAAATGTTGCTTTGGAAACTAGCTGAAAAAAATATGTATATTTTATTTTATTTCAGTTGATGTTTTTAATTTTAGTTTCACTTTTAGTTTTAATTAACTATACCAATCCTGCGTTGAATTGTTATCCTACATCATCAGCTGGAATTCCACTCTCTTGTACGCCCATACGACAATTAGTGGAAACTAGAAATTACAGTTTATAAAGACTTAAACAGGGAAATTTATCTTACACGAATGCATCGATTCACTTCAGAAGGCCTTCATTAACCCCTCAGAGCCATATGAAGCACTTTTTATGATGGATGGATGCACTTTATTAGACTTTATAATCTCAACAGCCATTCACTGCCATTATAAAGCAAGGAAGAGCCAGGACATTTTTTAATATAACTGTTTATAAAGTGGACCGGCAAATCGATTGTCACTGGAAACTTCCTGTGTCACGCCTGGTTAAGACACGGTGTGATCTGGCTGTTGTTTATCCGACACCAAAATCCCCCAATGCATTTCCATCATTCTACCCCTTGTCTTGTTTTCCTTGAAAATAGTGAAACTCACATCAGCACGATCCCCCAGGTGAGGCAGTGGACTCATGCAGAGCAGGTATCACATTTCATTTCCTTTTCAATTACCGGCGGAGCAGCAGTGGGCTGTGCCCTGGCAAGCGAGCGGAGGAAGGCCGGCTCTGATGGTGAGGTTCGGCGGCTCAATCACAGTCTGGTGGAGCAGAGGAGCAAAGGCAGCACGCCAGATGAAACACAATAATGACTTCGCAAATGCTACGACTGCACCGAGGAAATGGAGAAAGAAAATCGGACAACTTGTTCTGTGTGTGTTTTTTTTTTCATTTCCGCTGAGAAAGAGGGATGCAAGGGAGAAGGGTGTAATAGGAAGTGAAGGACAGATGAGGAAAGGAGAAAGAGAGAGTCGGTATGGAAATCTCGGACGGAACAAATTGAAGCATTGACACTGACACTGTATCTCTGACAGTTTACTCATTATAGCCGAGATGTGCCCTGCGAATATTATAGCACTGTCAGTCAGAACCACGGTAATCAGAAGAATAATACATGTGATTAATAAAACATTACTCTGCATTATGTTGTACTGTGCCTCTTTTTCTAAATATAATACAACCTATCATTTTGTTAGAAAATGTGTAAAAGACAATGTGCTTTGAACCCATTTTACTTCAGTAATGTGATTTTTGTTCACCCAAAAATGAAAATTCTGTAATTAATTACTCACTCTCATGTCATTCCAAACTCGTCAGACCTTCGTTCATCTTCAGAATACAAATTAAGATATTTTTGATGAAATCCGAGAGCTTTCTGACCCTGCATAAACAGCAACGCAACTCGTTCAAAGGCCGAGAAAGGTAGTATAGATTTGGATAAAAGTCCATGTGACATCATTGCTCAACCGTAATGTTATGCTACGAGAATACTTTTTGTGCGCAAAGAAAAAAACCTTATTCAGCAATTTCTGCTTGTCCGTGTCAATCTTCGCCGTGCATTTACAAGACACTTTAAGAAATTTAGCATTTCTGTAAGATCAAATATTTTTTGTGTAATTTTTGGTGAATTGTGAATTTTCATTTTACACTAACTTTAACCAATATAGACTCAAAAAAATGATCCTACAACACTGTTCATATCATTTTCATTTAACACCATTGTGTTAGGTTTCCCATTTAAACACGTGCATTGTTAAACTGACTTAAAACAATTGTTTTGGTTCAACTCAATATTTTCATTTTGAAAGAACATGTTTCAATTAAGTAAGCCAAAAATAGCATTTGATGCTTGTTCAATTTACTTAAGTAAATTAAGTTAATCCAACACAATTTTTACAACCACTTTACTTAATTCGAGTTGAGAGTACTTTTTTTTTTTTACTTGTGTAACTAGAAAGTGGATTTCTCCTTCCCATCATGCTTTGCACAGGGCTGGATAAGGAGAGTCAATGTTGAAATAAAATGTTATTTTATACATTTTTTATTACGTTGATAAAATTGGGAGACTTGTTAATGTTTAATGTTCTTTTATGTTTGTTTTTAAAACAGTTTCTAATATGTTAGTGTTTTGGGGGGGTTACCACTGTGGTGAAGTGTAGAGCATGTGCTTGGGTTGAAGACCTGCTAACACGAGTTAAAGTTGTTTTAATATTAAAATAAACAACTACTTTTGGCCATAGATGTAAAAAATCTATCTTATTTATGAGTAATGCCTAACAAGATGGTTAATGCCTAAAGTTAAATAAATCCAATGTATCATTTTTTGAATGTAGAAGGATTTCTGCCTAGTTCTTTGCTTTCCAGTTAAATGTTTTAGTTTGAGTTTAGCAAGCATAAAATACACTTTATAAATGTATCAATTTCATTTAAACTGTATTTGATCAAATTGAGTTGGCCCAACTCAATTACATTTCATTGCATGAAGTAGTTTTTTTATTTTTTATTTGGGGTTGGGGTTACACATATTTATTGGATGGAAATCCTGCCCTCAATTAAATTGAGTTCATCTAATGAATTATTTTTGAGTGTATGTGAAAAGGAAAAGTGATTGGAAAAGGAAAGTCATTTCAAAAAACATATATATTTTTTGTGTTTGGAAAAAAACTTGCACCAATAAAAGGTTACAATAAAACCAGAAAAATGCACTAGGACAATACATAATCTATTTTGAAATATGAAGTTCATAATGCACGACAAAGGTGTCATAACATATTCAACTATGTTTTATGTGTTTAATGTCACACTGGGGTAAAGTAGCACATTAAATAAAAAACACTGAGTGGAATAATACTGGTACTGCAGACTAAAGGAAGGTTCAGTGGCTCAGGTGCAATATTTCAGATGAGAGATTTTATCTAAATGAATCCCAGACAATACGTGCGAGAGCTACAGTAAGAATCCTAGGAGTGAAATGAGATTCCATGTATTCCTCTAATCTATAAACAAAGAATCTAAATTATTGTTAAGTCATCTCTGGCAGCTTTTTGAGCAACACAGGCTTTACACCTTATATGTTATATATCTTACATATCCTTATATCTTATATAAGTAGCTAGAGTATATTTGTAGCAATAGCCAACAATACATTGTATGGGTCAAAATGATACATTTTTCTTTTATAACAAAAATCATTAGGATATTAAGATCATGTTCCATGAAGATATTTGGTAAATTTCCTACCGTAAATATATCAAAACTTAATTTTTGATTACTAATATGCATTGCTAAGAACTTAATTTGGACAACTTTAAAGGCAATTTTCTCAATATTTAGATTTTTTTTTTTGCACCCTCAGATTCTGGATTTTCAAATCTATGCTAACAAACCATACATCAATGAAAAGCTTATGACTGGTTTTGTGGTCCAGGGTCACATATGTTATATACCTTATATCGGAATTGTGGGATATAAACTTACAATTCTGATATCATAACTCACAGTTGTCGAGTTAAATCTCAGAATTCTGTGAGTCTGAATTACGAGATGTAAATTCGCAATTTCAAGAAAAAGTTAGAATTATGAGATTAAAAGTCGCAATTGCAAGTTTTTATCTTTTTAGTCAGTGGTGAAAAAAATGGGTTTCCATAGAATAGACTGAGCAAAATTGTAAGACGATAAAAAAGTGGTAACATACACACAGATACAGTACATACACATTTTAATTATTTTATAATAAATATTTATTATTTTTTAAATATTTAATATATAATTTCATTATATATTAAGAAATTTACAGAAACCTTTCTACTATTGTAACTTTTCTACTTTACTATTCAACTTTTAACTTAAATTATTAGTCCAATATTGCGATTTAAAAAAAAAATATTGCATTGAATTAGAAGAATTGAACTAATTTCACTAGTGGTCTCTAACTTTTGGCCCCCGCTGTGTGCTGTGTATGTGTTGAACAATTACTTGCTATGAGCTCTACTCGGGGATCACCGCATTTATAGTATTGAAGTAACTCTTTCATAAGAGCTAAGCGTTTTGGCATGTCAAAAATCTTTGGTTTGTTTACTAGAGGGGCATTACAAGCTTTTTGAAATGTACAAATACTGTTTGTTTTATCTTGAGAAGCCAGCTGCTAAAGCAAGGCTGGATATGGGAATTGAAAACAAATGCAATTTGCAGATTTATTTTCTCCTCTGTCACACAATCCCCTTCAATGTCACTGCCATTTTGTGTGCTGCACGCCTGCTCACTACAGCTATGCTGGGTTTTTTTTTTTTAATAAATAACCAAAAAAATCCATTCTTCTCATGAGCTCATGCTATTGAAACCGGGTTATGTGCTTTGCCAAGTGAAAACCCTCAGGGAATAGTAATCAATATATATTTATAAGTTGAAAAACTAAATCCAAACTGGCCTGAACTATTATTCTTAAAGGTGAAGTGTGGAATTTGAATGTGCAGAGACAACAATTCAAGGATCAGCTTCCATTAATATTGTAAACACCGTGGTGGTGGGTTCAAAAGCTGCTTGTTTGAGCCAAGGTCAAGGTTTGGCTGGTTTGCATGACTCCAAACAATAGCAGAAAGGTTTAAAACATTTATGTTTGACATAATTGAAAGAAATTTTACACTTATTTTCTGAGTCTAATGGAAGATGTTGATTGTCATAAAAAATTATTTCAACCCAACTCACCCTCATGTTGTTCCAAACCTGTAAGACCTTCATCTTCGGAAAACAAATTAAGATATATTTCATAAAATCTGAGAGCTTTCTGACCCGAAAGAGAAGAAATTGTTGTCATATACCACTGTCACATGGACTATTTTAACAATGTTCTTACTACCTTTATGGGCCTTGAACTTGGTAGTGACATTGCTGTCTATGCAGGGTCAGAAAGCTCTCAGATTTCATCAAAAATATCTTAATTTGTGTTCTGAAGATGAACAAAGGTCTTACAGGTTTGCAACGTCATGAGGGTGAGTAATTAATGACAGAATTTTCATTTTTGGCTGAACTGTCCCTTTAAGGCTCCTAAGTGAAGACTAAAATGCAAGCACCAGACAGATTCCTCCACCACACACTGCAACGTGTATAGCACTATAGTGGTAATGATGTCACTGATGATGTAAAGAGACAATCTCTACAATCTCTTTACACATCTTTTCACTTTAAATACTCCTCTGTGGGATGCTGTTACATGTCTTGAAATCATATTATTAAACTGAGTCACTGTCTGGTTCCTCTTCACAAGAGAGAGAGTCACGCATAACGTGGTGTCCTTTTCTAGCAAGCAGCAAGTGATCAAGGGCTCACGTCACACTCCACATGGCCAAAGACAGAGATCAGCCAGGCCTGACAGAAGGTTGGGGGAGTGACGGCTGCATCGCTCCAGACTATGAGCTCACAGAGCGTCTCAAGGAAAAAGTGGCCTACAAACAAAAAAAAAAAAAAAGTGTGGAATGTGTATTTTTTCCCCCCTATGATTATTAAAAAAATGCTAATCATTACTATAAATATAAATAATTATAACAATATAATTAGTATAGTATATAGTACCCTTTCATTACAGAAAAATGTGAACGTGTGAAAATGTTTCATAACAGTTTATTTAACTATGACATGTCAAAACATGAAATATTGTTTTTGAATTTCTACTTGTACATCCACAATCACTTGCACTTGCACAAACCTTTAGAATGAATTTAACTAGGCAGCAGGGATACAAAAGGTTGGGAAGGTTAAATGATTTATGGAACGACTAAAGGCTGTTCCAATTTTGCGAACGCACAAGAGAACAGTGATTCAAAACTTGTTTAAGATTTGGTTTTATCTGTCAGGTGACCTTTTCTCTAGACTGCACAGCTCTATTCTACCGCAGCCAGAATCCATAAATCCTACGGCGACTATTCATTCATGATATACAGCGGCCTCTAAAACAGTCTGGCCAAGAAACAAAGTATTGACATGTTAAATTGAGCGTGATGTTTCATTGCCCGCCAATTGCTATTCTTCCTATGTCAAAGTGACGCAGTCAGAGCTTTTTTCAATACGACGGTCTGATCAAGAGCTGCCAGCTGTGCTCTCCGAGACGCTCGTGCAGAGTTTTGTCTCTCTAAACAAACTTTAGTCAAATCCCAGAGGAACGACTGAACTATTTACAGCAGTCTTTAAAGATACAAACAGAAAAGAGCCACGATTCCCTTGACAGCCAATTGTGAATAAAGAAGCTTTCTGCGGCTCGGACTAACATCAAACGCAAATGAGCTAGATTTCTCAGGTGGCAGATGGTGCTTTCAAAACACTGTTAAAATTCCAGATTAACACCAGCTCCAAAAATAAATGATCTATGACAAACTTTGTGTAAGCTTATGCATGATCAAGGTCCGCCATTGTGATAGAGATAACAGCGGAGTTAAAAAATAAAATAAAAATAAAAATAAACAATAGCTGTGGATGCAAATGACTAAGCTGTTTGGAGTTTTGGAGAATGGCATACAGTGGGGTCCAAAGGTCTGAGACTTCTCTTTACATTTTTTCCTGTAATACAACATTTGTCATTAGAAATTGCATTGTCAATATGATCCATACGCAACCCAGGCTCATGAAAATACGTGCCTCTATATACATTTCTGCAACACCGTAATTAAGTACCTTACTGCATGTATTGCAGCACTTTCAAACTGAAATGTCCGGAGAGTGGCGCTAAAACAGGCATTTAATAAGTGACTGTGGCATGTGTTAATTATGATGCTACAGGCACGTATTGCTGCGTTTTTATTATGCTGCTTGAGGTAAGTATTGCGACCGTGCAAAATGTAAAGATCCAGGGAGTGTCGCTAAATGTTAATGCTCTACTACACAGACCCAACCCTAAACCTACCCAATAGTGTTAGCAAATGCAAAAGTAATATAAAAACAAATATGTTGATGCTGTGTTATTTTAATTTCCTTGTGCAGATTTGAGCTGTTTTGTCGAACCGTAGTTTCACGGGGTTCGTACCGGAGCTCTTTGCCTTTCAAATGCAATTGCCACATTGCGCGAAATACCGAGCAAACTTACTGAACTAGAAAACTCATGCGCATGAAGCTGTATATGTGACAACAACGTTCAAAAGTATCAGTTTTCAAATTATGCAGGATGTTTAAATTGTTTAGAAGTCATAACATAATAAAAAAATAACTGCAATTAATTGTGTGAAAATTTATTAATCTCTGTACCTGTAATTCATACCTTGTGTGAAAAGGAATAAAAGCTGTCTGAGTTTTACTGCCTCTAGTGTTCATTTAAACTGGAAACTGCAGTAATTTGTACTGTAGGTCGTTTTTTTTTTTTTTTTCAGTTTTGCAGAAATGTATATAGAGGCACGTATTTCCAATGAGCCTACAGCATCTTCTGCTTCATCTTTACAAAAGCTCACAAATATGTAATAGCTTAAAGGAATAATTGAACCCTCAAGCCATCCAAGACGTAGATGAGTTTTTTCAGTCAAAACAGATTCCTAGAAATTTTGTATCACTTTCTCACCAGTGGATCCTCTGCAGTGAATGGGTGCCGTCAGAATGAGAGTCCAAACAGCTGATAAAAACATCACAGTAATCGACTAGTATTTAACAAATCCATCATTAAGATGTTTTTAACTTCAGACCATTCCTTCTGGCCACAATATTGCTTTCTCCAGTGAAAAAGTTGACTTGTCTGAACAAGCAGAGGAATATGCACAGATCAAGCATGGTTTACAAGCGAAAACAGTTCTAAACAAATATGTCAGTAGATTCTGTTGTGAGAGGACAACATGGTATGGACTTTTTCACTAAAGTAAGTGTTGTAGACTGGTATTTTGTCCAAAAGCGATGGTTTGTGGATTGTTTTGATGTTTAAACTCTCATTTTGATGGCACCCATTCATTGCAGAGGACGCACTGGTGAGCAAGTGATGTAATGCTAAATTTATCCAGATCTGTTGAATCCAATGAAGAAACCAATTCATCTACATCTTGGATAGTGTGAGGATGATTAAATTACTAATCAAGAAATAGTGCAGAACATTAAATGTTTATCTCGAGGTTTAAATTTAGATTCCAAATTCCAGATATTCAAAGCATTCTAAGAATTTCAAGATAAAAAAAGGCTATTATTTAGTCATGAAAATAAAAAAAGGAGCTGAAAGAAATGAAAATCTATTTTAGTTTCTGAGAGACATATATACTCTCCACAAAGAAAGAAACCTCCTAGGATGCACAACATAAAAAATGGGATAATTCACTATGTACTGACCTTTAAACAATGGGGTGCATCTCTTGCAAAACCGTCATTCAGCTTCAGCTGTCCTTTATACAACTTTAAGCATCATGCTGTTGAAGGAGAAAAAAAAAAAGAAAGACAGCACTTTTCCCTGGCTTTCTGTATGTTTTGAAAATCACTCTACTAAGTCAATAGGACCTGGAAAATGAAATTAGGCCATTATGCACCTGGTTACCATGGCAATAACAAGACCAAGTGATCCCTTAGTGTCTCTCAAGTACTTTACGGATGGCCTCATTGACTGCATTCTGATAACCCTCATTCCTGCAACACTTCTGCTGTTCATGAGGTTTTATGAATTTGCTCAGAACATGAATATTTCAAACGCCTTATTTTATTTTATTTTGTTGCATTGCTGCTTCTTTTTCCTGTCACGGGTTACAATTTCTGCCACCTTAGGCAGGTCTATTTGTCCTCTCAAAGACAAACAATGCAGATTGCTCGTTCATCTGCATCAGTATATAATTAGCTTATTCTAAGCGGAGGTCTTGTTTGCCATGCCAAATGCCCATAAGGACTGGTATAATTTTGTAAATACAGAACATGCAAAACAAGGGATTAGTCCAGAATATAACACAATAAAACTGATTTATATTATCTCTCTCAAGATACATAAGCCTATCTGGGGTTTGAATTTTAATTGTGTAAGCAACTGTGTAACTGGAAACTAAATTGACTTTTGATTAAATCTGATTTAGTTAGGTAGCAGAGCTTCTGTAAAGGTATACCAAACTACACATATACATGTGCACACGATTTCCAGAATTACTCGCTAAATGCCTACAGACAACATTGTATAACAAATAGACAAACAGAAGGGTGCAGAAAAAAAAACACCCTTAATAAACTTATTTCACTTATTTTTTACCAGTTTGGGATAAACATGAGGCTAAGGTGGGAGAAGTTAATTAGCAAGTGTCTGCATATCATTTCATATTAAATATGCTATCATCTCTAAATACATAATTTTAAACACCTAGTGTAATGTGGCAAAAGTGTCAACTTTGACACCTGTATGTATAACCTACCGTATGCTACTAGGCTGTGCTGATGCAATTATATATTTATCACAATTTCGTTGTCCAAGTATGTAAAAGGTTTCAGTTTTTACATCCACGTTATTAAACCATGCAACCACCATCAAAACTCAAAACTCAAAGCATCCACATGATGATGAGATGATTAGGTGAAAGTAAATTCACTAGACACATGCTTTCAGCTTATGAATAAGGCATTTTATATACCAGCTTCCAAAATCTTGGAAATCTTGGACATCAGTATTTGACGTCAACCTGACTTTGACTTAACATTGGATTTTGTTTACACAACCTAAAAACAACAAAATATCAACAGCAGCTGATGTAAGCTGATTAAATTAGTTGATATTAGTTATTGAATTGACATTGAATTTTGTTGTCTCTGTGCCAGAAGCATCAGCAAAAACACTGACCGCATACAGAGTGTTTTCATGATGTCTCTGATAGCACACGTACATCTTGGAGACGTCTATTTGACATCTGCATTTACATTCGCAAGACGTAATTTGCTCATCTGCAATACGTCTATAGGACTTTTCCTATCAGATGTCAAATAGACATCTATTAGATGTCTTTCAAGATGTTTATGATTTAGAATGTATGTAAAACTGACATCTTACAGATGTCTGCCAGATGTTTGTACACAGTAGATGCTTTCCAGATCAAGAGACCTTTAACAGACATCTTGCAGACGTACGTGTGCTATCTGGGGTGTCATCAATCGGCTATATTGGCAGCACGTAAACAATGCCACTGAACAGAACAAAACTCGCAAATTTTGCTGATTATTGCTGCTCAATATGATTTAGCAACTTCTACACGTTTTCTCCATTGTTTGGACAACATAAACTTATTCAGTATACATTAACCGTGCAATCCATGCTATTTACATCCGAATATCTCCAATATGGCGGAGTCTCAATAAAAGTAATCTATTAATTTTTATACAAATACAAGCTTATGTAAGTTTCAGACATTTCAGCATAGATAAAAAGTTAGATTAAGTTTGCTTTGTAACAAAATGACCCTAATAACAGCTTTGCTTTAACGTTTAAGAGTGTTTTAGTTAATGTATTAATTTATTGATTTTAATAGCCAATCCCCTTTAAAGACAATATGTTTCGCATGCTGCTGAATTAGTCGCGTTATATGAGTTGCACATTCATTTTACATGCAACATGTTCTTTATGTGAGAATTGCAGGATTTGATATTGATGGACACGCATTCCGCTCTCTCCCTCCTTCTCCTAATCCTTTTGTTACTTCCATGTGCCCATACTTGGGTCTCTCCCCTCCTCCTCTCTCATCATTACGCATTCAGTCTCACTCAGCGCTCTGTTCAAGCGCAGCTCATTGCGCTCCAGACGCTCAACGCACCCGAGTGCGCAACACCGCTGGTGTTTAGGATAGTAGACAAAACACAGTATAGTGTTTATTGCAATGCCACACTTGGAACGATAGAAATCTACATCTATATTCAAACATTTGCATACTTCAAAGCCTGTATAAACCAACCGTGGCGCTCAAGTATCCTTAAACATGAGCATCATCTCGGATGGCGGTGATGTTCTTGATGGAGATATGCGTGCTGACACTTCATGACAAAAGATACCCAACTCTGTTTTTCAGCGTCCGATTAGCCGCGGCAAAGAAGAGGAGAGAAGAGCGCAGGATGAAAAGCACTGGCTTACTACTGGGTTACTTTTTGATGAAAGTTCTTGTGTGCGACGCGGAGGGAGAACCTGGGAAAAACCTGGATGGTTTGGTCACGGCGTCCGGGTCCAACGACTCCAGAGACGGGGAAAACGGGCTCTCTGAGACCCCTCACACGGAGGACAGGTGTCGGGGCTATTATGATGTGATGGGTCAGTGGGATCCTCCGTTCGTGTGCCGGACGGGCAGCTACCTGTACTGTTGCGGGACCTGTGGCTTCAGGTTCTGCTGCGAGTTTAAGAACTCCAGATTGGATCAGACCACCTGCAAAAACTACGACACTCCGCCGTGGTCCATGACGGGCAGACCACCGCCGAAGATGATGGACCAACACGATCCGACTAAGGATAAAACGAATTTGATTGTGTATATCATATGCGGAGTAGTTGCTATCATGGCGTTGGTTGGGATATTCACCAAACTTGGTTTGGAGAAGGCGCATCGACCTCACAGAGAGAACATGTCCAGGTAAGTGACTTGTGTTTACAAGTTCAGTTATCTAGTATCTAGTAATCTTTATATGTATATGTATTTGTGTCTATTTTTATTTATCCTTTCAGGAAGTTGTTGTAAATTGTTGTAGAGCTGAGCAGTTTATTCCATGTGGAATAAAATGATACAAATAGGATTTCCTTAATATGTCAATATTTAGACAACAATGCGATTCAACACAGAGCAAATGGAGATGTTTACTTTGGTTGCTTGCTTGTTTTAGTTTCAGAAAAGATCTTACAGTGTTACAAACAGTTCTGCAATTTGCAAGATATCAAAAATCTGCAATCAAATGTTTCATTATGCACTCAAATATTTGTCATGACAGCTTTTCTGAAACATCAGAGATATGCTGTTTGCACTGATTTTATAGCTCGACAATTTCACGACGTCAACAATGACCTCATTTTTATCTGTTTTTATTCTGTACGAAGTATGCATATGCTATCAATGAGCAACCTCTAAACATGACAGCTTTCCTCTGGGATGTCATTCAGTGTTGCTCGAGGCTTTCAAGGATTACACTGACACAACTCTATCCATCACCATGACCTTGTGCTAGTGGCTTGATTTTCCTGTCTATCTGTTTATCACTCAGGCAGTCTACGACACTGACAAGTACAGAAGCACAAAAAAAAAAAAAAAGCTTCTTTAGTTTTACAGACAGGTATTTATTTAAAACTCAAGGTTTAGTAGGCCTATTTAAGTGGTGGAATGTACAAAGTAACTTTCTTTCAAATCAAGAAAAAGGATTTTCATTCTTTCAATAAAAACGTGTTTTAAAAACATGTTTTCCCCTGAAGACTCGAGATAAAGTGCGGATAATCAGAGAGAGCTGAAAGCAGACGTACTACAAAAGATACTGACTAGCATTCAGGTCTAAATCATCTGTTGATCAGCAGCGTTTTAAACATTCATCAACATCTCCGTAAGTCTCTAATTATCTCCATGGTGAGGCACCGATTTTGTCTATAAAAGCTTCTGCTCTAAACAAATGCACTCTCACGTATGCTCACTCATCTAAACATCAGCAGAGAGGTGTCCATGACATTAGTAGGATAATGGACACTGATCTGTGTCTAATGACGCTAATATATCAAGGACATTCTGTTTGTGCACCGACCTTTCACTGTATTTGGACTAACCCATACACACAATCAAAACTCATATGTACTGTCCCACCCACCACCCACAACCAGCTATTTACACTGTTTTAATCGAGTGCCTTTTGAATATTGTACCATGCTGACTTGTACCATTTTAATCATTTTCATGATAGCTCAGTGTATCTCTGCAAAAAAGGTGTTACCTAACATTTCAAAAGCTTTAGTGTAAATAAATCTATCTGTTTTATGTTTATGTACTCCCCAAATGGAAGTTGTGTAGCTTTTAGACAATGTCTCATAGGTATATATATGATAGTATACTCTTAAAGGGACAGTTTACCCAAAAATTAAAATTCTGTCATTAATTACTCACCCTCATGTTGTTCCAAACCCGTAAGACCTTTGTTCATCATTGGAACACAAATTAAGTTTTTTTTTTCAATGAATTCTGAATGAACCATAATTTTATGAAGCTACGAGAATACTTTTTGTGCGCAAAGAAAACAAAAATAATGACTTTATTCAACTATTCTTCTCCTCCACGTCACCATCTGGCACTATTATTGAGAGTACTACTACGCATGTTTTTTTGGAACATTTCGGTTGCATTTCATGTCTATGGAGGGTCAGAAAACTGTCAGATTTCATCAAAAATATCTTAATTTGTGTTCTGAAGATAAATGAAGGTCTTACGGGTTTGGAATGACATGAGGGTGTATAATTATAACATAATTTTCATTTTTGGGTGAACTAACCCTTTAAGTACTGACAAACACTGTTTTCTGTTTTCAGCAGATATACACAGTTTAACCCTCATGTTTCAATCTTTTTGACCTAAAGAGGATTTTCTTTTTCCTGAAAATGCTAGTTAATGTTATCAACTAAAACTCAATGACTTTGCTAAAACAGGGTTTAACAACTTCACAAAAAAATTATAATTTCTGTACTTTTTTTTAGGATTTTTTTCCCCACCTTGTGGTGAATTATCAACCTACAAAACATTTCTTAGCATTTTTTTTAATGATGCTATATTATTGCTAAATCTTGGTTTCAATCTGTTTATCAACTTGTTTTTTTTTAATTAGCACAGGTTTTGCATTTCTTTTTGGAACTGATTAACGACTTCATTGATCTGAGCTTATGCTTCTCAGATTTTGAGAGAACATTGCCAAAATGAATAATTGCACAAATGAAGCATAATTTGTGGATAAATTTGGCAGACTTCACTAAAAAACTTAAAAGCATAAGCTCAGCTCAATGTGGCCTAACAGTTCCAATCAAAAGGACTAATTCCAAGATTTGATAATATTTAGAATAATGATTACATTTACACAATTTTTTTTTTTTAGAAATCCTTTTTTTTTTTTTTTTTTTTTTTTAATAGGAACACCAAATTATGTAAAGTATATTTAAAGTTTATTTTAAAAGAAAACAGCAAAAAATATTCATGACTTATCTTCATCTTGCATTAAGGGGTGTTTTTTTTTTCATTTATTATTAATATTATTATTATTATTATAAGAGATATTTTACAGGCTTTTTAATGCATTTTATAGATAGGACAGTTAAAGGTCCACTGAAGTGCCTTGAAACACGCAGTGTTATTCTACGTGGTGATGTAATTTAATCTAAAACAGGAAGACAGGGCGGGACATATTGAGTAGCCCCGCCCTCTTTTAAAATAGCCAATAGTGTTTCATATCTATCTGCTCGTGCCAGAGCTGTTAAAGGAGAAGTCCACTTCCAAAACATAGATTCACATATAATGTACTCACCCCCTTGTCATCCAAGATGTTCATTGCTCTCTTTCGTCAGTCGTAAAGAAATTATTTTTTGAGGAAAACATTTCTGCATTTTTCTCCATATAATGAACTGATATGGTGCCCCGATTCTGAACTTCCAGAATGCGACTTCAAATGATCCCAAATGCAGTTGTAAACGATCCCAGCCGAGGAAGAAGAGTCTTATCTAGAGAAACGGTTGTTTATTTACATTAAAAAAATACAATTTAAATACTTTTTAATCTCAAACGCTCATCTTACCTTTCTCCCCCTGAACTCTGTGTATTCTGGTTCAAGACAGCTAGGGTATGTCGAAAAACTTGATCGTATTTTCTCCCTCAACTTCAAAGATCATTTCAAAATCATCCTACATCGCTGCAGAAGTACCGACCCAGTCTTTGCAAAGTGAACATGCAAAGATCAAACACTCTTAACAAAAAAAAAAAAAAGAAAAAAAAACACATGAAATGAACTGTCATGAACTGGAACAAAAACGGTCCAGCCAGAGTAACACAAGATGAGCTTATGGCATTAAAAAGTATAGAAATTGTGTTATTTCTTTATGACCGAAGAAAGGAAGTCATGAACATCTTGGATGGCAAGGGGGTGAGTACATTATTTGTAAATTGTTTTTTTGGAAGTGGACTTCTCCTTTAAGCTTGGTAAAGCCATAAAGCCACATTTGACAGCTTATGACAGCCATAGTCTAATAGATCACCCCCTAGATTCAATATTAAACTCTTACTAAAACAAATAGTGATCATAATCATGCTGAGGCTGTGTATGTTTAAAAGTGTTTAATATATGCCGACTCATGCATATGATCGGCTCCGTGTTATCTCGTCTCTTGACCAAGCCCGGAGTCGACTGTGCCTGCTGTCGTTGTTCACGTGACACAACGCAAAACCAAACCTTGTTTGCCCCAATAGAAAGCACTGTCTGAATTGTTCCCTATCGCCTACATTGTGTACTACATGCCATTCACCATACAGAAAATACTAACACTGTGAACAAGTGACCGATCCCAGCCACAGCTTCAGCGTCTATTTATAGTGAAGGGGGCGGGATGCTTTGGATTTTAGAGAGCATTTAATTGGACAGAAAGTTTGATGAGAAACCAAAGCACAGTGTGATGCCATTAAAATTACTGATTCATATTGGAGGAAGTGAGAGACTGTAAGCTTTGAATGCTTATATCTTGTAAACGCGAATCATTGTTCTGGAGCACTCTAGCTTATAGATAACTTTAAGGCTAACATAGTCATACTAAAAGCCAAAAAACTTATTTTGATTTCATGGGGACTTTAAGAGATGACAGGAAAGCACTGGGAAGAGAGAGCAGGATCGGCAAAGGACCTCAAGAAGGGAATTGAACTCGTGTCACCGTGAGTGCAGTTGCACTGTATGTCGATGCACTAACCATGAGGCTACTGGTGCTGACCATGTCTAACTTTTTATCAAATTAAATGCTCTGTAGAATGAGAATGTCCCTCCCACTTATACAACCCATCATCAAGGAGCAAATTAGGTTCATGGTGGCGACGTAAACTAAAGCTTACTTCACAAAAAAAAAAAAAAAAAAAAAAAAAAAACATAAAAATGAAAATAAATAAATATATGTTTTCTTGTTTCAATAGGAAATGCATCAACACAGGAAAGAAAACTACTCAGCAAGATATTTTATACGAATTTCATTTTGTTCTAATAAAACGCATTGTTGCAATGCCTCTTTCAAAATTTATCTATAATCTGCTGAACAAACTTTAAGGCCATTTTGATGAGGAAATGTCTGTCACGAACAGTATAAATATGTATTGAATTGCTCTACATTAATTAACAGTTTTTTGTCAGATGAGTAAATAAAGCCTTTCTCCATAGAGCGCTGGCCCAGGTGATGCGCCAGACAGCTCCGGGAGAGCATGTGGAGAGAGAGGAGAGCTTGGCGGTGCATGGACAGCACTACGAGAACATGCAGGCCAGAGCAACAGGAAACAACCTGCGTAAGTAAATCTGTTCCTTACCATCAGAGCTCACGCACAACAGGTCGAATCCATGTCACTCAGAGCTCAGTTTAGCTCGTTCTGGAAAACACTCTCCGCTGTGACAATCCAATAGTAGCAGATGCATCTTCTTCACCCCAGAGAAGCAGCTGTGAGGTCCTATGGCTATTCATCAGTAAATATATTCGCCTGCTTGATTCGACTCCTACTGAGAACAGGGGAAGTAGTTAGAGAAGCCCATTTTTGGCGTGTCCGGTGGGCTGCAGTAGCACTTGCGTCTATAGTGATCATTTAACATGCTGAGATAGTAATTACCACAGGCTAAGTGGCTGACTAACACACACAGCAAGCACACACACACTCTCACACACAACTCTATCCCATCTCACTCTCTCTCTTTTCACCTCACTCATGCTGTTATTTCATGCAAATAATACAAATGTGCAGGAAAATATGAGAACTAGCGAATTATCACTAAAAATATCCTGTTTACTTTGGCAAGTGTTCTAAAATGGATTGTTCTGATACTGGATGCTGATTGGTCAATACATTATATTATAAAACATATAGTTGTCGTAAAATTGTGACTGAAGAATATAATAAAATAGATAATTCTGGTCAGGGATGCTAGTTACTATAGTATATCATAAAACAGACATTTTCAGTCCTAAATGGTCAATGATTGGTCAATACAGAATATTATATATAACTGATAGTTCTGGTCCTGGATGTTGATTGGTCAGTTCAGTAGATTATAAAATGTATAATTCTTATCCTGGATGCTGATTGGTCAATCCAATATATTATAGAAGTTCTATATTCTATAGTTCTAGTCTTGGATGCTTATTGGTCAATACAGTATATTATAAAATGGCTAGTTCTGGTCCTGGATGCTGATTGTTCAGTGCAACTGTAAAACATATAAAGTTAATCACTGAGGAATATAATAAAATAGACAGTTCTGATCCTGGATGCTGATTGGTCAATACAATATATTGTAAAATGGGTAGTTCTGGTTTTGGATAGTGTTTGGACATTACAAAATATTATAAAACAGAAAGTTTTGGTCCTCTATGCAGATTGGTGAATACAATATATTATAAAAATGGGTAGTTCTGGTTTTGGATGCAGATTGAACATTACAAAATACTATAAAACAGATAGTTTTGGTCCTGGATGCTAATTAGTCAATACAATATATTATAACATGCCTATTTCTGGTCCTGGCTTCCAAATGGTCCATACAAAGAAAAATTCATGATATAGTAACAGCTATAACACGAAACTGCTGTTCACTGTGTTGCTTCTTTAGCAGAATGATATTTTTGTTGCAGAATTAAATACTGTTTTAATGAAAAATATGCTCTTGATATTGTTAATATGTGGAAACCATTGTATTAAAGTGATTATGCACTCAAGGCCATAGTATCGTATTGCTTAAATATAACTTCCTTTAATTTAGCTGAGGCAAAAATGATTAAGCTTTGTTTCACAAGTCAATGTGAATATGCCATTTGCCAAAAGATATCTGCCATAAAAACACAATCACAGAAAGGCTTCCTCCATAAATAATGATTAAAATGAAATATTACAAGCCAGGAAGTCTAATTCAATAAAGTTCAGCCCACAGACAGCACTGATTTACTAACATTGTCTTGTGGCATGTCACAGTGTTGCCATGGTGCTGACGGTTTCCCGATCTGTTTCCCAGTTGTTTAGATCAATATGCCTCGCATCGAGTCTAACAGTTACACTTTATTTGACGGCCTCCTAATGAAAGTCAGAAAAGCAGTTGTAGCAGATGTCGTATGCTCTTTTTATAGCCTGCGTGTTTCATGCAAACCAAAGTGCCTGGTAACGCATGTTTATGTAACTAAATTGCTGCACAAAGTCTGGTGGCTTTTATTGTAATTCAGTGGTCTGACAGCTGTTGCTTTAAAAGAATAGTTCACCCAAAAATGAAAACTGGCTGAAAGCGTGCTCACCCTCAGGGCATCTATGATGTAGATTAGTTTATTTTGGACTCTCAATCTGACGGCACCCATTCACTATAGAGTATCCATTGCTGAGCAATTTCCCCAATTTTCCCCCTATTTCTTTAACTGTGGAAAAAGTCAAAAAGCAATTTCTGAATTTGGTGAAAGTGGAAGTGAAAAGCTTTTTGTTGATGGAAGATGGAAGAAAGGGATTTCATGGAAGGAAAACAAATCGAGCACTTAAAGATAGCTGTCTGCTTTGAGCCAGAGAGTGAAATCTGTAGTGCACACCCGTGTTTTTCTGCAACAACACTTGAGAGGCAATGGGAAATGTATGTTAACAGGCTGGCTGAGTGATTGCGCTTGCTGCTGAAAGTGCAACAGAGCAGAGCGGAGCGACATGCAGGTGTTGCTCCTCTAAAGAGCTGTCTGTACCAACGCAGGGGAGAAATAACATTATGAGAGAAGGGCCGTCTGCAGGGAACTCAAGACATCTCGCTGTACAAAACAGGGAAAACTGTCCAAACCCCTGGTATGCTCACATTCAAGGCTCTGTGGCCACAAAGCCATTAAAGTGTTTACTCGTGAAGTGCTGACTGGTACCATACTGGGACCAGGGGTTGGCTTGGCCTTGTTGTGTTAAACAAGGTTACACGCATGAAGCAAAGCAGAGCAAAGTCGAGAGCCATGCCATTCATGAAAGGTGAGAACAGTGAAGTAGAAAATTAGTGACGGAGCTGTTGCGGCAAACCATGCGTTGTGCTGTGGTGCTGATGTGGGTGACAAGTTTAGCTCTGGTCCTTACTATACACTAACATTGAAAAGTTTGGGGTCAGAATTATTTGTTTTTTTTTTGTTTCTTATACTCACCAAGACAGCATTTATCTGATCAAGCATACCATAAAAACCTTTCAGCATCATTACTCCCGTCTTTAGTGTCACATGATGCTTCAGAAAACATTTTGATGTGCAGATTTGCTGCTCAAGAAACATTTCTTATTATTATCAGTGTTGAAACAGTTGAAAGCTGCTGCTTAACGTGGAAACAGTGATTTTTGACTTTTCATGATTTTGATATATATGTTGATATGTCACTTTTGGTAAATTAAATTCATCCTTGCTGAATATATACTGATACTGACCCCAAACTTTTGATCGGTAGGTCTTTTTCCTCTCATTTTCCCTAAAAACTCATTATTGGAGTAGGTTAGTTTAGTGTAATGCACTCAGGTTTTTATATTTTAGTAATTCTCCAACATTCGTTGACGTCAGGCTAATAAACTGTATTCTTCAGATTTATGATGTTAGTGTCCATTAAATGCCTTTTATACTACAGGGGCCGTTGAATGCTTGAATCTGATTGGCTGACGAACGCTCTAAGATGTGCAGATATTTTCAGGAAAACACACTGCGAACGTAGTTCCAGGCAGCGCTTGACCACATTACATGTCCATATCACTTCGCCACATGATTTCAGGTCCTAAAATAGGTCCTTAATGCCTAAAACAGCAAAATAACCAAAACCCACAATGCTGGCCAAACAAATAAATACAGTAAACAACAGGATAAAAGCGACAGATTATTTCCATGTTTTTGCCACAAAATTACGTTTATTATGTACAGAAAGCACATACCCTATTTCTCCCACTCTCTCTCCCTTACAGATGCACACACATACAGTTTGCACACACATTAGCATACACGCGAATGTTGTTAGCGCTGCTCTGATGATTAACAGCTTAAAAACTACAAGACATTTCTCACAAGTGAGGTAACAACTGCGCTGTTCTTGAAGAAAATGAACTTATTAGTAGAGACACTGCTGCCGATCACTTTTGAGAGACGCACAGACTCAGAGAGGTAACGTTAATTCAAAAGCTTAATTTCTCTCTCTCTCTCTCTCTCTCTCTCCATCTTCTGTCTGCCTGCCTGTCTATCTAAACTTCATTATTAACTGCATTAGTTTGCTGCTCAACGGCTCATGCGTTGTTACTAGGTCTAAAATGACGTTTTGGAATTAGCAACAGAGATGTTAAATGAGCTGTGTAAGAAATTAATCCTACTCACAACAGCATTTTAAGGACAAAAACGATGACGGACGAATGCCTCGAAATATATTATCTGATTGATGTCTTGAGATGTGGTAACTGTAATATAAGCGGAATAATTGACTTCAGTCCATTGAATTCTTCGAAAAAAATGCACACCCGAGGCCGCATCACCAACTCGGGTGTGCATTATAATTTTCGAAGAATTCAAGAGACAAAAGTCAGTTATTCCTTACATGCTGTATTGTTCTTAAAGGATTAGAATAAAAAATTCCTGATAATTTACTCACTCCTATGTCATCCAAGATGTTCATGTCTTTCTTTCTTCAGTAGAGAAGAAATTAAGGTTTTTAAGGAAAACATTCCAGGATATTTCTCCATGTAGTGGACTTCAATAGGAGCCAACGGGTTGAATGTCTAAATTGCAGTTTTAATGCAGCTTCAAAGGGCTCTACACGATCCCAGCCGAGGAATAAGGGACTTATCTAGCATCTGTCATTTTCTAAAAATTATATACATTTTATCCACAAATACTCATCTTGCACTAGCTCTGCGATGCATATACGCATCTTCACGCATTGCGTAACCACGTGTGGTTAGTTTTTCGTCTGTGCGCTTCGGTAGGGTAGGTTGGAAAAACATCTCATTTTCTTAAAAATAGTTCAAAAACGTATATACTTTTTAACCACAAATTCTCGGCTTGTACTAGCTCTGTGATGCATGTATATGACTTCACACATTACGTAATCATATTGGAAAGTCGCACGCAGTTAGTTCTTCGTCTGTGTACTTAAGTTGAAAAAAGCTAAGTTGTTTTACCTCTTTTTTGATTTTCTTTACATCAGCATCTTACCTCAGACCGCCTTAAATCAGCTGACCTCCATTTTTTCGATGCTGGAGCAGGGATGTAAGTTAGACAAGAATATCTCCGATTGAGCGAATGAGGTGTTGTGTTGCTGGATGTAATAATGAACATAGTGGTCGTCATTTACTCCCGATATCTGAGCCGCTGAAGATGCAGTGGATTACATTTGTTTGTGAAGGGAATGCACCTCCCGATCTACATATATCTGTCTATGTTCGCGTAAATCATTCGTGATCCAGCTTCACTTACAGCAGAAGTGAGTATAAGGGTTTTTTTATGAATCTTTGCGATCGCCTTTCCTAATAATGTGCTAGTTAGCAGGTTTAGTGGCTAAACACGGCTAAAGTAAACAGGCTCGTCACTCCACAGAGAGAAGAGAGGGGCGGGGCGAGCAGAGCTCATTAACATTTAAAGGAACCTCGACCAGAACAGGATGATTTTTGCAGAGCTAATTTTGGCAAGGTAAAAAGATGTTATTTACACTACCATTGAGAAATTTTAACCAAAGCATTTATAAAAAAGTTACAGAGATTTCATTAAGACTCTAAAGAATCATATCAACTTGTGGAAAATGGGCATCCAATGACCCCTTTAATGCGTGAAGTTGAGCTAGTGCAAGATGAGCATTTGTGGTTTTAAAATTTTTTTTTTTTTTTTTAGAAAATGACTGATTGTTTTGCTACATAAGACCCTTATTTCTCATCTGGGATCATGTAGAGCAATTTGCAGTTCAACCAGTTGATTCCCGTTGAAGCCCACCATATGGAGAAAAATCGTGAAATGTTTTCCTTAAAAACCATAATTTCTTTTTGACTGAAGAAAGAAAAACATGAACATCTTGGATGACATGGGATGAGTAAATTATCAGGAAATTTTTATTCTGGAAGTGAACTAATCTTTTAATCATGAAAACATCTTCATTGATTTCACTTTTGATTTGAATATCACAACAGTGCTACATTTTTGCAATCAATGAAGAAAGATTTTTTTTTTTACTCACAACGGTGTAGTTAAACCTTTAAACCATGGAATCTAGCCAAATCTTGGCTCCCTGGACGATACTGTTAGTGATGAGGCAACTATTAATTTAATTGAAAGGCAGGACCTATCTTTCTATGAATGGTCCATCTCCTCCTCCTCAGACTGTCTCACAGCCAAAAACTTCCTGTCACTCTCGACTGTATCTAATAACGAGACAAAAACCCAAAAATACCTCTACAACGCACGGACTTGAAATTACATCCATATTCTCAAAACTGAGTCATAGTGGCTGGACAAACAGAGAATTAGCATGAGCAAATCAGCGGCTGGAATGCAATTCACAGTCCCGGTCCAGCAATCCGGGTTAACCAAGCACAAGAAACTTGGTTTGGCTTGAGTGCTTCATGCCCAACCACTATGGTTTTTCATTACCATACAGATATAACTTGCACAATAAGTCTGGGATGCCCACAGTTCTGCTGTAAAGCTCTGGTCCAAACATTTACCAGCACAAGCTGAGAGGCTGTTTTTATTTAAACAGGTGACAGAAATGATATATAATTAATTCACCCCCAGAGCCAGTGTTTGTACAGCACAGTTTTACTCATGAGAATCTGCTTAAACTCAGAATCTGCTGGGCAAAGAAACTAACGGTGACTCATTACTATGGCAGTTAACCTAATCAACTCTCAGTCTTCTGTTTACACATCAAAACAGCTTAGAGCAGTTTTCAGAGAGCTTAAAGGATTGTTTGAGGTGAAAGCGACATGAAGATGAATCGAAATGCAATACCTAATGGAGTAAGACTACAGCTAAGTCATTGCTGATGAATCCAGATTATAATAATGCTGCGCATTCTCTGTGCATACAGTAGAGAAACACAACAGAAGAAATTTTACTAGGAGTGAATATTCCTGTCAAAAGTCCTTGAGTTCAGCTGTGGTTACACAGACAGCTTTACCTGGTTTGCTGCACTGCTTGTTTCCATGGAGATGGTGTACGATTTTGCTGACCATTGTTTTTCTTCCCTGTGAAAAATACAGCTGAACTGGAAAAAAAGGCAAAATAAACCATCATAATAGGATCAGATGGGTGTTGTGCCAGTGATTGCACATTTAGCATGATGGGAAATAATGACCTGCTCATAAATGCATCCACATATCAGTCTCAGTATGTCAGGTACTTGTCATGTAGTTTCAGCATATTACAAACTTTTCCTAAATATTTGCCAAAATTGTGTCACTGGGAGGACAGTAAGGAAAGTGATTTTTGAATACTAAAAGTCTGAGACCAGGGATGGACAATATATCTATACCATATTGCTCATCTGGCATTTTTATTTACTTAACTTTTTAAAAGTTGTGTTTATTTTAATTATTATTATTATTATTATTTATTTATTGACTGATATTGGATACGTAATTGTGCTAATTTTCCCAGTTTTTACATTTAAGTCACCTTAAGTGTTTTTCATTTTTATTTGTTTTTTTGGGGGTTTGGTTAAAAAAAACAGGTTTTGGGATTTTGATAAATTTATTTATTCATTCATTCATTTTTTTATTATTTATTTATTATTTTAACTGATATTGGATATTTAATTGTGCTCATTTCCCCAATTTTTACATTTAAGTCACCATTATTTTTTTATTAATTTTTTTTTTTATTATTATTTTTATTTTGACTGATATTGAATATTTAATTGTGCTAACGTACCCAGTTTTTACATTTGAGTCACCTTCTGGTTTTGGGATTTTCATAAATTTCATATTTTTATTTTTCACAGAAGCTGTTATGCTGACATATATTTATATATAGTTTTTCTTTTTTGAGATCACATTGAAAATCTGGGATTGGAAATTTTATTTATACCTGGGAATAAACAGGTTTTGGGAGAGTAGGAACTATATATAGCTCCATTTATCAAAGAAAAAAAAAACATTACTTTTGGACTTTTGGACTCCACTGTATATTAAAATACCATGCTCTCACAACTGACGCCTTTACTATACTATAGTAATAATGCAGTGAATTGAACATGGCTGAGAAACGAGTGGCCACTCTTCTACTTAGCAGTTTGTTCATTGTAGTGTCTCGTAATGGTGCTAAACGCTGACTAAAATATGTTCGGGGAGGGTCTGAAATTACTGTTATTGATTTTAATGAATTTAGGCAGGGACAGGTAGAGCGCGGGCAGTCAGATCAATTATCGCATCTTAAACAGAGTTCCCTCTTCCCTCTAATGCCCCACTCCCCCCGCTCGAATAATTATCAGTTAATTTCCTGCCAGTCGACGTGCTGACAGGTAGGTGGCTATGTAAATCAACTGCATCCGAGGAAGGCTGCGATGACTGGCAAGCAATGGTGTGGACTTCTCAGATCGCATAGGATCCAAGTTAACACATTATAATTAGAAAAAAAAATTGCACACCATCAAAAAACAAGCAAAACATATAAATAATCCCCGATTGGAGCGGTGACATAAATCGCGCGTCTGGCTCGTCAGAGGGTGCATGGAGCTCACACTGCTAAAGCAACTGTTGAGAAGATGAGAGCTGAGAAAGGCTGCTTTTTTATCGGGCCCAAATTGGCTCTTTGAGAGCTGTGTCACAATAGGGGGTGGATTGCTTCAGACCTTCATACATCCCACCATCAGTCAAACACTCCCACGGATTGAGCTGAAAACGGCCATACGTGATTGTAGAGGAGCAGTTGCCCACGTTAAAAGGGTCATGTTATGAGGAATCCAGTTTGATCTTTTGTCATTTTTTGACTGTGTTAAAGCATAAGAATACCATATGTTTGCAGATATTCAGGAAGCTAAGTTCACATATTTTATTCTCCAAAAACAGACAGTTATTCTATTTTGAAATGTGCATTCCATGTCGGAATGTCTGTTTTTGTTTAGATCTGTGTGATTCCCCCAACTGCCAATTTATCCAATAATATTTCAAAACTTTGGGTTGCCAGTTGGCGGAAAACACAACATATTGCTGCCATGGAAGCCAGCAAACGAACTGGGATCGCAGATTCTGCCCAACTTACAAAGCCTCGGTGTTCTTATGCTATATGACCATAAATATATTATGTGGACAAATTGCGCTCATTCCTGTTGTGTGTCCTCAATTTGGCAACCAAAGTGAGCATCAAGTCTGAGGAGGAGGAGATGGGAGAAACAATTCTCTGGACTCCAGTACTCATTTCAACCACTAGCTGTCAAAATTACATACTGCACATTTAAGATGCAGAAAAATGACTTGTTCTAAAATCCTTCAGATTGCAGAGATATTAATAGCCCATATTTACAGGTCAACATCACCTATTTTGTGTTCAGAAGCTTGGCTTGTGTAGTTACAGTGATATAATATAGCAGGATGGAGAATGTGTAGCACCTATAGCTCTGCATAGCCTTTTGATGAAGCCAAAGAGTGGCTGGTTAGAAAAGAGGATCTTGTTTGATTACTAAAGATTATTTGATTACTTGTTTGAATATTTAAGATCCCTGGTTATTTCAGTCTTATACTATCGGTTTGTTTGGTACAGAGACCTACACATGTGGAAAATATATATCATGGCCACATATAAGATTTTATTTTTTATTTATTTATTTTTTTTTTACCATGACTAATTACTTTATGACCACATTTGTGACCCTGGACCACAAAACCAGTCTTAAGTAGAACTGGTATATTTGTAGAAACAAATTTTTAGACAACTTTTCAGCCGATTTTCTCTATTTTCTTTTTTTTTTTTCTTTTTTTCGCACCCTCAGATTCCAGATTTTCAAATCAGCCAAATATTGTCTTATTCTAACAAACCATAGAATGGAAAACCTATGTCTTCAGCTTTCCGATGAAGTATAAATCTCAATTTCAAAAAATTAATCCTTAGGACTGGTTTTGTGGTCCATGGTCACATTTTATTAATTTATCATAGTTTTACTTAAATTGTTGCCACTATAGTAGTATAGTAGTATGGACTAATACTAGATATTAATTATATTGTCATAAAGAAAAAAAAAAGCTGTCAAATTTGCTGTCACTCCCTCAGACCTTGTATTAGATGCACTCACGCTACATCGTCAACCATTTCTATGTAATAAAAAAGGCTAGATATACGATGTTATTAACGGTGGAAAATGTGTTGTTGTTTGTGAAAATGGTCTCTAGCATAAATATTAGTGCAGATTATTTTGTGATCCTGTCATGGGTTTCAGGCTTTGGTAAGAAGCTAGTAGAGTTGCACGATTAAATGTTAAAAAATCTATTAAATGTTTGACAAAATCATATTGAGACATTCAAATCCAGTGCTACCCCATGACCAATTCATACATAATTTATGAGGTGGCTTATATGTACAAATCCGTAAAACCTCACTCGTACAATTTTGTACGATTTGTCTAGGCCCCAGTGATGGTTAGGTTAGGGGCGGGGTTAGGGGTATGTCATTCGTACGAATTTATACGAATCAGGGAACTTGTAAAATATGTATGATTTAGCACAAAACGTGAGGTTTTACGAATTTATACGAATTAGCCACAATGTAAAATATATATTAATTGCCATGAGATTGGGTTGTCAAATATGAAACATCTTAACAAACAGTCTTTTCAACCACACAGTATTATTTATTTCTTGCAATCATTCATATTATCACAGAAGAATCTGGAGTTTGGATATAAACAGTGATGTCTATGGTAGCCGATCAAAATGGAGCAAATTAAAATATTAAAATATTTATTTGTCACTGAATCATTCATTTAAGAGATTTGTTCAAAAATGCTGATTTATTGAGTAATGGAACAAGTGCAGTATTTATGAGCGCATTATTGAATCATTCACTCAACCCATTCCAAAAAAAAATCATTCAAATTAATTTATTTTTAAATAGAATGGGGGAATTAATATTTTGTTATAGCCTCTATGAAATTACATGTTATCTTGCTTAGTTGAAAAAAAATTGAGATTCTTAATTTATGCAGAATCATGCAGCTCTAGATGGTAGTGTTAAAATATAGGAAAGTTAAAAACTATATTTGACCCATTATCAAAGCTGCGTCCCAGACAAGAGAGCAGCAAACCATAACTTATGATTCGATATGTAAAAGGGAGCATTTCTTAAAGGCACAGCAAAAACAAAACAAAACAAAAAACAACCTGTTTGATTAAAAAGACGAAAAAAGTCATTTTTAAGTCATATCAATTTTAGTAAAACCTTTAAAATTCTGAAATATTTTTCTTATAGTGGTTTGTATGCTGTGTGTCAGTATGCATCTGCAGTGAAGACAAGAAGTTGAGTGTAGGGCAGTTGAATTTTGTAAGTCCTAAAAAATTCATAGACGAGAGAGAGGGAGAGCGAGAGAGTCATATAGAAGTCTAATAATCTATATTCATATATTGAACAGCCCAGTTAGTTGTATGCATCATTTTTTGCACTGTTTTTCAAATCTGGATTCTGTTTGTACATACTCTATAGCTTCCAGTACTTGTCCAAATGTATTCTGGTAGCATAATGGCACCCTACGAGAGCTGTTATTGTTATGCAAGTGCAGAGCCGTCATAAACAGCATGAAAATCATTCTTCACTTTGTGTTTGAACAGCACAGTTAGAATGACAGAAGGACATTCAAAGTCGAAATCAATGCAGACTTTGTCTGTAAACAAGACAGCATCATCAGAAAAAAAAACAGCATCTTAAGAAATGGCATTTCAAAGAATGTCACTTGAAAGAGCCCAATTTCACAACGATTACACTGACTCCAAACAATTAAAGTAATGTGATGTTAAATAAAGCAATACAAATAAGAGCTCCTTGTCCGTTACGGTCTGGCTCGGCTTTTATTCAAGCATTTCTCCAGGTGCAATCATGTCAACATGCCGTCCCCCTGGCGTGCCGGACGACTGACAGGTGACTGTGTGGCACATGAGTGCTACTTCCTATTCCTATCATTTGTCCATGGCACAAGCCTCCCACTGCAACTGGAGCACTTACAGAAGCATGGCCTCTTTTTACCGCAGGTGGTCAAGCAGGGGAGAAGTATTTCCTCTCAACTTAAAAACCATGTCATTGAGTGGCTGTCAGACCACTTCCTCTCAGTCAAAATGTAAGCCCAGTGGTGATGTACACTCCTGAAGTGGGTCAGTCCAATCTGGATTTTATGGCACCGCTGTAAGAAATGGGTCCACTTCACTCTTTTTTTTTATTGGTCTACATTCTTCAGTGGCAGAATTTAGTCTGGAGGGCATTTCATCTTCCAGAGTTTCTGGACCGGGTGTTGGAAGCATTTACTGAGAGAAAAAAAAATCAGGTTATTACTATGTTTAGCATTTAGGGAGTGAGGCAAGTTCAGACCACAAACTGAGGAGTTTATTAATGTATGCTGATTTTGAGCTATTCTCAATGTATATTTTTCAGGTTAAATGTGATTTGCTTACTGAACTGAACCATTTTACTCCATTATGAAACAAACATAAAAACACAATTATTCACTTTACTAAATGTTTAGATAGTTATGCTTTGCTCCTCAGTTGACACATGGCTTGACATGGCGAATCTGCATGATCACCTTGAGTGAAATCTATATGGGAAAATCTTTTGCCCTCAAGCGAATTTCTGAATTCGAAATGACTGGATTTCCATGAAAATACCCAGAGCAATGGTAAATGTGAATAAATCTTAAAGGTACAAAAATATACAAAAATTGCTTAAAATTACTTAGGCCATCTAAGATGTAGATGAGTTTGATCCTTCATCAAAACAGATTTGGGAAAAATTTTTGCATTACATCACATGCTCACCAATGGATCCTCTGCAGTGAATGGGTGCCATCAGAATGAGAGTCCAAACAGTTGATAAAAACATCATAATAATCCAGAAGTAATCCACACAACCCCAGTCCATCAATCAGTGCCTTGTGAAGTGAAAAGCTGCATGTTTGCAAGAAACAAATCCATTATTAATTAGACATTTGTGACCTTGGACCACAAAACCAGTCTTAAGTAGCACAGCAATAGCCAAAAATACATTGTTTGGGTCAAAATTATAGACTGTTCTTTTATGCCAAAAATCATTAGGATCAAATCATAATTAAAGATCATGTTCCATGAAGATATTTAGGTAATTTCCTACTGCAAATATATCAAAACTTAATTTTTGTTTAGTAATATGCATTGCTAAGAACTTGATTTAAACATCTTCGTAAGCAATTTTCTCAGTATTTTGATTTTTTGCACCCCGAGCTTCCAGATTTTCAAATAGCTGTATTTCGGCCAAATATTGTCCTATCCTAACAAGCTTATGTATTCAGCTTTTGCATGATGTATAATCCTCAATTTCAAAGAATTGACCCTTATGACTGGTTTTGTGGTTCAGGGTCACATTTTTAACTTTAAACCATTACTTCCAGCTAATATATGATTCCTCTATCAATACTATCAACTCTATCAACACCATTTACAAGCAACAACAATTAAAAAAAAAAAGTTCAAAACAGTTCTAAACAAATATGCCAGTAGATTGTGATGTGAAAGGACAATAGGAGATAGACTGTTCCAATGGTGGAAGTGTTATTATGGATTATTTGAATCAAAAATGCAGCTTTTTGCTTCACAAGGCGATTATTGATGGGCTAGAGTCGTGTGGATTGCTTGTGGATTATTGTGATGTTTTTATCCGCTGTTTGGGCTCTCATTCTGACGGCACCCATTCACTGCAGAGGATCCAATGATGAGCAAGTGATGTAATGAAACTTCTCCAAATCTGTTCTGATGAAGAAACAAACTCATTCGCATCTCGGATGGCCTGAGGGTGAGTAAATTTTCCGCAAATTTTCATTTTTAGGTCAACTATTCCTGTAAGCCAGATGGAGATTTATAAACCCCATCGCAGGGTTTTGCACTGAAATAGCGCACCCAGAAAATGCCTTTTAAAGACCTTCTCTCCAAATACGACACTAGATTTACATGTATATTTGAATGCTCAATCCACACTTGAATAAATGTAAAATATCAAAACAAGCAGCATCTGTAAACAAATAAACTCTTGTCTAAATCTACAAGGCAGTTGTTTTAGTATTTTTAGTGATTTTGATTGCTCCATTACTTTCATGTTGCATACATTTTGTATTCCCATGTTATGCCCTCTGGTCACTGCGGCGTGGCTCATTGAAAATCAAATAACATGTTTCTGCTGTTACCCATTTTTCCAATCCTGGTCTGACTGTCTCTCAAGGCTGCATGGGTACAATGTGAAGCCATTTGCTGCGGAGGAGCAAACAGTAGTACTAATAACTATGGGAATATGTGAAGGTGGGTAATGGATAATGCTGTGCCGATCTCTGTCTATTAATATTTATTGAATTTGAGGCTGAGGAAGGGTATTGAATATTTATGGATAATAACCACATGAGGCTGTACCATACTAATGATGCAGTACAGGCGGATTTCCAACAGAAATTGGATTTAAAATCACATTTGCTTGTAAAATAATTTAGCAAATACAGTGATTGTAGCCTGAGACTTTAACATGTCAACACATCTTCCAGGCTACAGTGGAAAGTTAGGTATATTTCAGTGAGTCTTCTGCAATGGATGGACACACTGTTCTTCTGGAATGCACCAAGATGGCAAGAGACAGGCTCAAAGTTCAAGGAGTGCCAGAAGATGAAATATGTATGTCTACTAGGCCACCACAAGGCAAGATTACCAAAGTATTTCAGAAGATAAGCTTGCAGTCTTACTGATATTTGCCAAATACTCTATTATTTACCCTGTTTACTGGCATTTCTTTCTCTGAACAGAGCACAGTACTGGCGATGGAAACTAGGAAAATAAAAACAACTTGAGGCTTGTAAGGCTAGAGTTTGAGGTCTCGTCAGCCTGTCAGGCACAAAGCAGGGAAGCTTTCTTCACTCTCACAGTCTGCGAGAGAGTAGACTAAAGCTTTAGGTAATATTGTCATCTAATGTTTTTTTTAGATATCTGAAAAACAAAATAAGACATGTGGTCTTTGTTCATTATAGGAAATGTCTGATGATGGGCACTATTAAATATAAAAGGTTCCAGAAGGGTTGCAACAATGCTGTAGATGGAACATTTTGGTTCCCCAAAGAAGCTTTTAGTGAACAGTTCTTAAAAGAGCACTTTAAAAATCTAAAGAACATTTTTATCACTGTAAAGAACCACTTGTGGAATGGAAAGATTCCATGGATGTTAAAAGTTCTTCATGGAACCATTGATACCAAAAAAGAACCGTTATTTATGTCATGAAAACTCTCGGATGGATTGGCGTGGTAATGTAAATAACAATGTTAATGTATTTGGTCTTGGCGGAATAGATCTGCTATGCCTCTGCTGCTATGGCACTGGCAATATATCCACAACATGCTGCTGTAAGCATATAAGAAATACTGCTGCTGAAACATGTAACACATATGAATAACCCCCATACAGCATACATGAATCACCTCGTCTATACAGGTGGAGCTGGGGAAGGTGGAGGGTTTCTGCTGCAAACTGCTACAGCAAACAAAAGCCAGGTATTTGAATACTGAGCAGTAAGCTCCTTGGCTTCAGCTGCCATGTGACAACGATGTCGCCAGGTCAGATTGAGTTAGACATATTGGACTGCGCCATCTAGAGTTACATGCCAGAACTCTGTATTTGTGAGAGTGTGTTAGGGATGTGAAATCCACACATCCATGTGCTGTGGCATATTAGGGGCCATTTCCATATGTGGCGTACTTATCCTAAACCAATGGGCCACTGACAGCACAACATCCAAATTTCCTGGGGAGAGATGAATATGCAGACGTGGGTTTCCAAATTTAAGATGGCTGCCCACGTGTGGAGTTGTGTGGAGTGTGTAATGAGTCATGTAATGGCAGATCAGGAAGAAATCAAAATAAGTCAGAGCTGGTTCTGTTTTCTACTGCCATTTTGCTGTTGAATCATATGCTAAGCCTTAAAAAAATACCAAACAAAGAATGGAAAGGGTATTTATGCATGAAAGAAATGACTACAGGGGCATTTAAGAAAGCCCCAACATCACAGAACAGGTGCATAATGAAAGTCTTCATTATGATGTAGTGGTGGTGAATACTGAATCATATTTCCACTTTTCAGCACCAAGAAAATAACAAACCTGTATGGCTTTCTTTCTAAAGTGGAACATAAGAAATGTCTCAGAGTTATATTTGCCCATACAATGGAAGTCAATGATTACCAAAACTGAGAAGAGATATGAATATTTTAGATGTTTTTGCTTAAAGAATTGGTTCACTCCAGAATTAAAATTTTCTGATCATTTACTCACCCAACATCCATCCAAGATGCTCATGAAGGTTTCTGAGGAAATCATTCCAGGATTTTTAACTTCAATGGAGATCAACAGGATGAAGGTCCAAACTGCAGTTTCAATGCAGCTTCAAAAGGCTCTACTCAATCCCAGTCAAGGAATAAGGATCTTGTCTAGTAAATATACTATAAATATAACCACAAATGCTCATCTTGGACTAGCTATACAATTCGGGTCTACGACTTCACGCATTAAGTAATCACGTTGGAAAGTCACGCGCGGTTAGTTCTTCGTCTGTGTACTTCGGTTCAAATAGATAGGGTAGGGCGAAAAATCCATCTCATTTTCTCCTCTAACTTCAAAATCTTCCGACATTGTGGTTTTACCTTTTTTTGTAAAGGGCATTTGACTTTCTTTGCACGTTCGCTTTGTAAACACTGGGGTCAGTACATCTGCCTATGCCATGCATGACCTTTCTAACTTGATTTTGCAATGTGTGAAGTCAAGCTAGTGCAAGATGAGCATTTGTGCTTAAAAAGTATATCAATATTTTTTATTTGATTTTTTTTTTTTTTTTTAGAAAAAGACAGATTGTTTTGCTAGATAAGACCCTTATACTTCGGCTAGGATCATATAAAGCCCTTTGAAACTGCATTGAAATTGCAATTTGGAACCCACTAATCCGCACTGAAGTCAACTATATGAAGAAAAATCCTGTAATGTTTTTCCTAAGCCTTCATTTCTGTTTGACAAAAGAAAGAAATAGATGAACATCTTGAATGGCATGGGGGTAAGTAAATGTTCAGGAAATTTTAATTCTGGAGGGAACTAATCCTTTAAATAAAATAAACATATTTGTTACACATTTGCACTGAAAAACAAGTAAAATATACTGATTAAACTGATGCAGCCAGTAATACTTGTTACAGGGTTTCTGTGCAAGAAACAAACAAACAAAAAAAAGTGGATTTATTTTAAGGCTGACATTTGACAGTTAGCCTGTCATCTGTAACAGGAGAGGCTGAAGGTCATAACAGACCTGAAATTAGATGAACCACAGACAGACACCAGCCAGCCTTTTACATTTCCCATACATACACATATACACATGCTGTGCCATAACGGGATATCCACACGCTTTCATGAAAGGCTTATGGAATGAAGTGGAATGTTCCAAAGATGATAAATCCTTTATTTCCACTTTTTTAGGCCAGTTCCAAAGTTATCTTTGTGTGACAATGTCTGTGCCCTTCCCATGCCACTATTGTGATCCCAAAATACCCTACTGCATTTTTAATGAGGGCTTGCAGACTATCCGTGTCTGTTTTTGACTCACTTCGACTCATTTGAGCAGGTCTCTCTTTTTTTCAGAACACTTTTGTGTCCTTCTGCTTTAAAGGAATAGTTCAATCAAAAAATTAAAATGCAGTCATCATTTACTCACCCTCATGTCTTTACAAACCATATGAAGGAGATTTAGCTGTTTCATGCCGTTATGAATAGACAATGGAAATGTCAAAGAGAACACAAAAGCTCCTTTATCATTGATAATATTTTGCTCCATTAAAAAGATCTGAGCTGAGAATCTCAATTACTGGTGTCCTGTAGCTACACTGAGGACATTTCTGACATGTCAAAGTGTCCTCTTCATACCCTGTACTATTTAGTTAAGACTGTTTTTATCAGACACAACATGTAATTTCATGGCCCTCTCTAAAGTAATTAGCTTGGCACTGATATCTGTTTTTGACCAGTGGGAAATAAGGCTGTAATTAGCCCAATTTCTGTATTCATTATCTCCTTTTATCACTGAGATACAGCATTAAGTGGGCTCCTTCAAACTAAAACTTAATACCACAAATACTAAAGTTGGATGTTTTAAAAAAAGTTCTTTTGATGTTGTTGAACTTTTACTTTTGGTCTCTCAGCACACAAACCCTCCTGTGTGTGTACTTCAGTGTACTTCAAGTACATTCCAGATGCAAAATTAAAGAAGGAATTAAAATATGCCATCAATTCAAAGTATGCTGATTATAAACAAACAACTCATGACTTAAAGAATCTGAATTTGTGCGCAGTTGCTGATTAATTTAAGTACCGTCCAGAAACGTGATCTAAAGATGTTTTTGTTGATTTCAAATGTATTATTTATTGGAAAAATGCAGGTGTATTGATTATTGCTTTTTTTACATGAAATATTCAGCACTGGTCTAACTAACATATCTCCTGGGAGCAATATATCTCTTATTGCTATGTGCACCGAAGCATGTTTTTCTATTAGGTATTGACGAAAATGTCTCATGCTTTTTTTTTTTCCTCCCGAAGCTGACCTCAGTCATTTATTAACGGCGTTAGATAAGGATTCTGAATCACAGTCCAGGAGGGAATCGAACTGTGCATGTAACATAACTAAAACTGGCACATTCATTAAGTTTGCTCTCTTCAAAAATGGGCTAAATTCCAATCAGACATTCTGGCAGAGCGAAATGATGAGAACCCAAAGCTGGGTGACATCTCACGCATAGCTGACATCTCCTCCCAGATAAACGGCCACTCGCTTTCTCTCTCTCTCTCTGAACCACTCACAAATTACAGCAATTTCTGTCACTCCAGCATTTATAGTTTTGTCACATGAAATCTATTTTTATCCAAATACAAGCAGCTTTGTCTGCTATTTAGCCCCTGACCAGCCAAGGATGTCTATATTACCTGGAGTGAGCGATCCGTTAGCATTCCCATTCATCTCCATACCAACTGACATCGTTGGTCAAGAGTGTTTTGAAACATATTCTTGAGCCAATCACCTGACACATAACTGACTTTCTTTCTTCTGTGGGACATAAAAGCAGATATTTTGAAAAATGTCTGTGTTTTGTTTTGTGAAGTCAATGCTCAGCAAAATTGTTTGGTTATCAACATTCTTCAAACTATCTTCTTTTATGTTCCACAGAAAAAGTGGTACAGGTTTAGAAAGACACAGAGTGAGTAAACAATGACAGAGTTTACATTTTTAGGTGAACTATGCCTTTAAGCAGCATTTTTGCTGTTTCTGAGTAGAAATGTTGACACATGCCTAAAATAAATGCAACAAATTTTGGGTTGGGTGGAAAAATATCTTCCGCAGTTTGATTCTTCAAGAAATTTATCTTCTTTAAGAACATTCACATATTTTTCCTGAAACCCAGATGACAAATATACAGCTCGAGAAAATGATTTGTGCTCTGTGAGTTTCACCATCTTTGCACGGAATGATTGTTCTCCGCAAAAGATTTAACAGTATCCACCCAAATGAGGGACCAGGCAATTGTGAAAAATGAACCACTACGGCATCCTAAATCAAGCCTACTCATTACTGGATTGGAGGTTGCATGGCAACGCTATAAAGAACGGCCAAAGAAGCTAAAGTTTCATCTCTACAGATGAGGAATCAGAGGCTAGTTATTCCCAAACCCATGTCCCTTCTGTTGCGTCTTCTCGTGGGGTGTGATTTTACCGTATGAACAGTGAGCCAATCCAATTATCTGAAAGATGGGATGGGTTGTAGGCTACAAATAATAGGGATCATCTCCTTTCCACCATCCGGTGCTTTTCGTTAAATATGTGTTTAAGACACTGGAGGGAATTATTCATTTAGTAAATATGTGATGTTAAAAACTGTCTCTAGGCATCTTACATGCTGCATATTGGATTAACACACTGCTAATCAGTGCTTGGAAAAACCGAATACCACTGTGAAGAAACACAGAGTTGTCTGTCCAGTAAAAGTCAGGAGGCCTATTATGGATGGGTGATAAATTAGTATTGATTATTGATATTTATTGGAGAAAAAAATACAGGGTCCCACTTTATATTAGGTGGCCTTAACTACGATGGACTTACATTTAAAGTAATCATTTGATACAATGCACTTATTGTGTATATACATGTTTTTACATTGTAATTATATTTTTAAAATACCTATATTTAATTGCATCTGTAATTAGTTTCTGTAATTATAGTTACACTGTTGACCCATCCCTTAACCTACCCATACCACCAAACCTGTTCTTAACCTTACCCATATCCCACATCAATAGCAAAGAGTTTTGCAATATAAAATGAACACATTAAGTACACTGTACTTATTTAATATAATCTAGAATACATTCTATACATCTAGACAATCAGGTGTGTTGTGTTGCTAAAAAGTCTGCATGTTCTTCATGTTTCTATGTGAATGGCTTTTGTGGTATTTTCAGTTTTCACTATATAAGAACATGAATGCATGGACTTCATCTCCAGATCTGCTTTACCAGCATTTCACCATTTCATTTAATAAAATCACCAGATAAAATCATTCGATCCACAGAATATTAAAGGTCTTCACTAAAAACTGACAAAAAATTAAAGTTTGGTTTAACAAAGAAATTATGACAGATATTACTACTGTATATTTAAATGCCAATAAATAAATAAAACACTTGATCTAAAAAAGACATTAAGACAGAAATATATTACTGTTATGTTGTAATATTTTAATGTTGTTACTACTACTAATTTAATTGGTAACACTTTACAAAAAGGTTCATTAGTTAATATTAGTTAACTACTTTAGTTAAAGAGTTACTCCACCCCAAAATGAAAATTTTTGTCATTAATCACTTACCCCCATGTTGTTCCAAACCCGTCAAAGCTTCGTTCGTCTTTGGAACACAATTTACGATATTTTGGATGAAAACCGGGATGTCTGTGACTGTCTCATTGACTGCGAGGTAAATACCACTGTCTCCTGCGCTGACGCTGAGGAGAAGAATTGTTAAATAAAATCGTTTTTTTTTTCTTTGCATACAAAAAGTATTCCTGTCACTTCATAAGATTCAGATTGAACCACTGATGGCAGATTTTGATGATGTCTTTCATACTTTTATGGGTCTTGAAAGTGGCATTTACCTGGCAGTCAGTGGGACAGTTACAAGCCTCCCGGTTTTCATCCAAAATGTCTTAAATTGTGTTCTGAAGCTTTTACGAGTTTGGAACAACATGGGGGTAAGTGATTAATGACAAAATTTTCATTTTGGGGTGGAGTAACCCTTTAATATGAACTAAGAATGAACAATACCTCAACAGCCTTTATTAATCTTAGTTAATGTTATTTTTAACATTTACTAATCGATTAAAATCACAGGCTATGCTTGTTACTATAACATTAGTTAATGCACTGTGGATTAACATTAACAAACAATGAATGACTTTATTTTCATTAACATTAACAAAGATTAATAAATACTGTAATGAATGTATTGTTCATTGTTCATTAATTTAGCTAATGCATTGACTAACATTAACTATTTGAACCTTATTGTGAAGTTTTACCATTTCATTACATTTTAAACAAAACTTGTGAAAGTTTTTTAATAAATTAATTGTATTAGACACCACTTTGCTAATATATATATATATATATATATATATATATATATATATATATCCATATATACATTTGTTCCATGTTATGTCTTGTTTTGGACTTTCATGTTGAAGTTTTGTACCTTAGTTTCCTATTTGCTTTCCTAGTTGTAGTTTCTCTGTTAATCAATTCATTGATTGTATTCTAGCATTCCTTGTTTCCTTATTTTCCCCTATATAAATAGACATTGTGTTTCTTTGTGCTTTGTTAAGTCTTGGTTGTTGTCTCTAGTATTTAAACGGTGGTCTCAGTACTCAGTACAAATTTGCACTCTGTTTTTGTTTAGTTTTCTTGTGTGATTTTGGATTTTTCTTCATTAAAATTAAAAATTGGGTCTAGTTCCCCCTTGGCTATGAGTTCACATTTGTTACATTAATCATACAACACTGAATTCAGAAAGAATAAAACATAAAATTCTGTGATATATATATATAACACACAGTTCATTAAGAGTAATAGTTTGCTTGTAAACAAACAAGTTTACATTTACATTTTTAAGGTCTAACAAATATGTGGAATGTATTTCCTTCCCCATTAAATGGATATTATAATAAATGTTACGGAGAAGAATAACAGTATTTCTGGCCATATCACTCAGCCCTAGGCCAAATATGAAGCATGCATCTCAGGGTTAATGGTAATAATGTGAATCAATTGTAAATCAGTGTTGTGTCTTGTATAATGCCACAAGTGTCTCTTTGCATCAATACTAATAACCAGGAGGTAGTATCATACTCCGTTTGACTAATGACCATGTCAAAAAGAAAATTTGTCACTGTCAGTGGATATGAAAAACCATTACCTGCCACCCTGCCTACAGCTGCACTATCAGACCCAACGGATGCCACAATCGAGTTAGAAACTCACAACAGAGTCCACAGAAACAGCATTTCAGAAGTTAGGTGTGAAGATAAGGTTGAGCTCCACATTTGAAGGATTGATTCTGGAGACACTCAATAATCACTCAGGAACCCCAGGACAGGCATTTCATTTTCCGCGACAGGACATTTCACCGTGCCTTTATTACAGTTCCACTCCATAATGACTTATTTTCATCACCTCTTTTGATTATAAAACTGGAATTAATCTTACTGCCTAAGAGATTATGGATCACAGCGTAATTAATTTCTTCACATTTAATTAGATATTCTGCACACCTGGTTTATAAGCATATTAACTGCTGCATTTATGGGATCTTCATGTTTGGGAGCCTGGTGTTTCAACTGTCAAATTGTCTAGTCTAATTGTCTGAAATTATTTCCTTTATGCTTACAGTCATTTCCGTTACAAGCAAAATTTCCAAATGATGTAGATGATTGATTACATGAACCAAAAGATGATTTGATTTGCACAGTTTCTAATTATTACTTATAGGGTGGAAACACATTTATGCCACAAGAATAAATAAATATATATAAAGGCAATTGCTCATTTTATCTTACAATAAAGACTTTTTTCTCTCACAATTCTGAGTTTATATTTTACAGTTCAGACTTTTCCCACTACACCAAAAATCAGAGTTGTGAGATGAAAAATCACAATTACCTTTTGTATTTTTATTCCACGGCAGGAAAAAAACAACTGCAAGATGTAGAAAGATGCTAATTTGGAATTGCTAGAAGTTCTAAGAATTCTAAAAATCTGAATTAAAATGTTATGTCTTGCAATTCTGAATTGCAAGAAAAAAGTCTGAATTGTGAGATAAAAGTCTATTTTATTTTTTACTCCATGGCAGAAAAAAAAAAAAAAAAAAACAGAACTGCAAGATGCAGAATTCTGAGATACAAATTTGAAATTGCTGGAAATTCTAAGAATTCTAAAAATCAGAATTCAAATGTTATGTCCTGCAATTCAGAACTGCAAGACAAAAGTCTGAATTGTGAGATAAAAAAAATTTATTTTATTTTATATTTTATTTTAGTTTAGTTTAGTGACAGAAACAGGCTTCCACCCTATAGAAAATACACTTCCCAAAAAACAAAAAAAAAAGAAAAGAAAAGGTTGAAATGTCCATGAAAGACATTTTAAATAAATTAAGGCCTTTATTCATCAACGACAAAACATATTGAACTTATTGCTGTTTTACTGTATTTTTTTTTACCAAATAAATAGAGCAATAGAGACTTTATTCAAAAACATTTTACCAAACCTAAACTTTTGAATGGTAGTGTATGTAAATCTAAATTTAAATAGCTGTTCCTCTGTTGACTTTCCTGTTAAATCACCAAAATAAAACAATGAATGCCAGCAGTGTCAACTGTACTATAGCCTGAGTGATTTTTAAAAAGAAAACTGAAATAGAACAAAAACAATTGTTTCTGTTTGGTGTATTTGGCTTCAGCCCACTAGTGTCTGAAGTGTGTGTTAAGTAAAGAGCCCTTCAGTCCTGTGATATAGACGGTAGAATCTTGTAGCAAACAGCCATCCAGCTAGAAGAAATAAAAGAGGTTTCCAAGACAACAATAGGTCAAGGAGAGTTCAACAACTAAAACACATCTGAAGAACAGAAAAAGATCAGGCAGTACTATTGCACTATAGCAAAAGTTTCCAGTTCAAACACATACAACACTCATCTTCACACTAGTAGAAGTAGATAAACGGTGTCTGTTACAACTAGTATGCTGGTTTTCTGTTTCCCAGTTGCTCTCCGGTGTCTGGCTATACTTTCACTGTCTCATGCGACTCATCAGAGTGCTTAGAAAGACTACCCACAACATCTGGTTGGCCCCTCGTGCCAGCCGGCAGAAGGCCAGTCAATTTGCCATGCTCCTGTGCCCCCCCTTTGGCTGGCCAGATGTCAGCTAATGCAATCTCTAGAATAGCATTTATGATTTACGCCATCTGCGACCCTCAATTCTGAAGTCTTTGCTGTAATCAAGTGTGAAAACTTGTGAAAAAAACAATTAATTTTCCATTGTGGCCATCGCTCGCCAGCGCTTTTAGCATTAACATGTTTTGACATTAGCAGTTCAAACGGATTCGATTAGTAGCACAGGAGAGCCTGGCTGGAGCTCCAGAAATCCATGACTAATGATCTGCTTCCTGGGGGGATAGAGTGAATCACCAAAGAGAAAACTCACAAGTTGTGTTGATGGGTCGATGAAACAGGCCTCAAGCAGTTTAAGATATTGTTAAATGTTAATTTAGCAGACTCTGATGGGAGGTATCCCAACTGCTAGGAGCTTAAACAAAAGACAAAGACTTCTGAGGGTGTTCATGTGTAGAAGAACAACAGATTTTGATCGTGTTTAGCCTTCCTGAATAATGCGCGTAATGCTCACCCACAAAAAAATAAGTAGTACCCAGGAGCGTCATAGTCATTCAGATGCATGTGCCCCCTCAAGTGGATTTCTAATGCAACGTATATATAAAAAAGCATCTTTGATAATGAAGTTGTATGGTTATGGAAAGCAAATGAAAAGAAATCACCAATGACCATATGGGTCTAAGCAGCTGTCAACTGTCAACAGCCCAATTGAGTTTCTTCAAACTGGCATGGCTTTTTGTTAAAAATTGGCGGTTTGTTTGTTTGGTCTGGATTTTCCCTTCATAAATGAATGAATGAATGTGTGCATGACGTCAATGGAAGCATTACTTTTATTTTTGAATGAAACCATGTATATATACACTACCAGTCAAAAGTTTTTGAACAGTTTTAATGTTTTTTTAAAGAAGTCTCTTTTGCTCACCAAGCCTCCATTTATTTGACCCAAAGTACCGCAAAAACAGTAAAATGTTGAAATATTTTACTATTTAAAATGTAACTATTAACTATTTTACTATTTAAAACTGTTTTCTACTTGTGATTTCAAAGCTGAATTTTTAGCACCTTTTCTCCAGTCACATGATCCTTCAGAAATCATTCTAATATTCTGATTTGCTGCTCAAAAAAAACATTTATTATTATTACTATGTTGAAAACAGCTTAGTAGAATTTTTTCAGGTTTCTTTAATGATTAGAAAGTTCAGAATAACAGCATTTATCTGAAATAGAAACCTTTTTTAACATTATAAATGTCTTTTTCATCACTCTTAATCAATTTAAAGCATCCTTGCTAAATAAAAGGATTAATTTCTATAATTTGAAGCTTTTGAATGGTATAGTGTATAATGTTACAAAAGCTTTTTTTATTTCAGATAAATGCTGATCTTCGGATCTTTCTATTCCTCAAAGAATCCTGAGAAAAAAAAAATGTACTCAACTGTTTTAAATATTGATAATAATAGTAATAATAAATGTTTCTTGAACAGCAAATCAGCATATTTGAGTGATTTCTTAAGGATCATGTGACTTTGTTTATATATATATATATATATATATTGTAGTTATTTTTTTTATATCAAAATAAGTTTTGCAGTTTGATTTAGATTAACTGGAATGCACAATGAAAAAACATGATTTGTGAAAATTATATATACATCAGTGATTCAGCCATAGGCACAAAGCAACAGGCCAATATTGCATTTACACAACAGTTTGACGGCAGTCTGTAAATACGTAAGAAGCAACAATGGAGTGTCTTTAAAAACCCTCTTTTGTACTAACTACTTCCTTCTACCACAGATTCAGATATTAGTTTGACAGTTTAACAGCTGAACCCAAACCTCTGTTATTAATTCGAAACGTCACTTTAGAACTTGTAACAAAGGAACCTTGAGCTGATTCATTGAAAGCTTATTGTATTACTGTATTAAAAGTTCACTGTATTATGTAGAATTGAGTATTATGAGAAATAGATGGACTGAAAAACAAAAATTACAGTGGGAAATACCACAAGTGGAGTGATACAAATGGTAAAACGGTTGGAGTTCTGATATCACTAGAATATTGCACTCCTTTCAGCCTATCAGATTCAAGGTAGATAGACAGACAGACAGATATAGCACAACGGATGGATGGATGGACAGATAGATCAGTTTTATTTTCGAATGAAAACATTTATGAAAAACTTTACATCTCATATCTGTTGTTTGTTTCTATTTCTGTCTCTTTGTTTTAGAGAGTGCCCAAATAAACAGTGTGGGACCTGGGTCGTCTATGATGCAAGCTATGACACAATACCCTGCCCTTGCACAGGTACCTGTAGCCCACCCCTATGAGCCATCTCAACCTGGAAAGGAGCTCAACAAGTACGCGTCGCTCAAGGCTGTGGGTAAGACGGCAACGCTAAAATGTGCATGTATGTGGATTTTAATTTATTTATGTTAATCAAGCTCATTATTATGAAAATAATGTTTGAAACTCATAAGTGTGTTTAGTTCCTGCAAGGGTTCTTAATCATGTGATCTTGACCTGAGATGTTTTTGCTGTTCTGGCAGGCAGTGTTCTGGATCTTAGAGGGCCTTTTATTGGTCTGGATCTTAGGGGTCTGCATGGTCTTGACATAAACGGTTTAGGGGCATTTACTCTGCACATTTACAGCATGTTCTCCCAATGCATGGCCACGAATTTTTTAGTCCTTAAAAAATATATATTCAGATTTTGATGTTATATTCTCTTTGCATTTTGATATCAACATGGCACATATATTCCTATTCAAAAGTATAATGAAAAACAAGTTAGGCCAAAAGTAATCACACAGACAGAGGCCACTCCCACGATAGTTGATTGACATGAGCATTTTACCTCAGACCCGCCTTAAGTCAGCTGTAACAGTCCGACCTCCATTGTTTCGATGCCGGAGCAGGGATGTAAGTTAGATAAGAATGTCTACGATTGAGCGATTGAGGTGTTGTGTTGCTGGATGTAATAATGAACGTAGTGGTCGTCATTTACTCCCAACATCTGAACTGCTGAAGATGCAGTGGATTACGTTTGTTTGTGAATGGAATGCGCCTCCCAATCTACATAAATGTGTCTATGTTCGTGCAAATCATTCGTGATCCAGCTTCACCTACAGCAGAAGTGAGTATAAGGGATTTATTATGAATCTCTGCAATCACCTTTCCTAATAATGTAAAGTTTTCACGGCTAAACGCGCTAATTGCGGCTAAAGTAAACAATCTCTCGGAGCAGCTCGTCACTTCACAGAGAGAAGAGAGGGGCGGGGCGAGCAGAGCTCATTTGCATTTAAAGGAACAATCCCTCAGAATGGGATGATTTATGAAAAGCTCATTTTGACAAGGTAAAAAGGGTGTTGTTTTACACAACCATTGAGAATTTTTAACCAAAGTATATTATAGACTTTTCATTAAGACCCTAAAGTCATATCAACTTGTGGAAAATGGGCATCCGATGACCCCTTTAAACAATTATTTAAGTTGTGTTTTACAGTGGTAACACTGGGTGGTCACAGAGTCATTTGTTACTTTTCACATCAGTTAGTCTGGCATCAGAGTGAAGCCTATCAAAAGACTTCAGTGAGATGACAGCTAGCAAACAGCAAACAAACAACCAGCTGAAGCAGAAACGTGCGATGGCAGTCATTCTCTGAGACTATCAGCCACGGATGAAACTGCTCAGTTGTTAATCCACTGAAGTGCTGTCTGTGCAGACCGATCACTGGGAAAACAAAAAAAGGACAGTTTGTAGGCCCAGGAGGCCCAGGAGACAGACCACATGGGTCGTGGAGCTAAAGCGTCTGAGTTCAGTGTGCTACCTTCCTCTGATGTGTGTTAATCTCAGCGTATTGATGTCAATGAAAGAGTCACGTCAAAGATCAGCTCTTCTCTCCTCCGGCTGGCTTATTTTGTGGGTTGGCCTCCTGGTATGATGTTTTAGATCTGCGGTTTGCTATGACTCGTTGGGGTGTCAAGGCTGTTAAAAAGGTCATCTGAAGGATATTTAATTAAAAGTCTAAAATGTCATGCTGAAGTGAGGAGGACTTCAAGCAGAGTGTAGTCAGTCCCAATTAAGGCCTGGCTGAGTTGGAAGGCGAAACACCGTTAGCAACATTGCATGGATGTTATGAAAAACATTGTAGCAAAAAAACAGAAATGATTAGTGACGTTGTCTGAAAACACATTAGAATCGATTATACTCGCTTGTCTGATCCGGTCTTAGCAAGTTGTGTTTCACACTGTCAGCGTTCGACTAACGCTGGTTGAAAATGTTTGCGGCAAAAAATATTTGCAGGGAAGCTGTTGGCTGCTGTTTGAATGTCAATGTTGATGCAGCTGAATTTGTTGCCTGTAAACATATATTGTCAAAAATAGCATTTACAACAATAACAGTGCAAAGTGACTGTGAGATTTTATTTTAAGTGCACAATAACTACAGATTGAAAACAGTGGTTTCACCAGACAGATAAAATCCCAAACCATCTTCTGGGAGAGCAAAAAGCTGCATATTTCCACTTGATGATGGAAGCAATCCAGACTAATTTGCATCTCAAAAAACACATTTTCTCGAAACAAATAGAAACCTCAGGCAAAAAGAAGCATTAGCAAGTTGACAGCACCAAACAGTCTAACTACTTTGGTCGGCATTCACAATGAGAACTTAAAAGCTCATCTTATAAATATGTGAGCACTCTTAGATATTGGGATTCACTTCAAGTCATTTTTATAAAGAAACCATAAGGTTTTTTAACAGTGCACTATAGCTGGGTCTCCATCCAAAGCTGCGAGTTTAACAAAATCGGAGTATCACATAAAACATTTGCGAATAAGCAACATTTCCATTCAACGAGTCAAAGAGAACAAAATTGTTACTTGCCACTAAAAATCACTAAGAAAAGTAGGAGCTACTGAAAAAAAGCTAGTGAATATAACAGTTTTCATATATAATAAATTTCTTGCGCCAAAGAGTGAGCAGACAAAACACAAATGTGGTCATTGCTTTCGGAGGTGGATGTTTGGGAACGCAGTTTTGCCATTATATAGAAATACTTTGATGACAGACTTTGTTTGGGCATTTAAGAATGACCATAACAACATTACAAATGCTGTGCAACAAGCTCAGGCTACTAGTCAGGTTATGCAGTCCCATAGTGCAAAGTCTTTTTTTGACTGAGCATGGAGGAATTTATTTGGCAAATGCATTTCCATCTCCCATAATTTGCATTAACCCATTATTTGCAAAAACCACATCAAGTGAGTGTAATTTAGTTTAGTTACAGTTATTTAGTTATCACTTGTTTCTGATGTGATACTTCAAAATGCGTATAAAACAGGGTGATGGAAACATAGCTCTTGTATCTTTACCTAAATATATTGATTATGCTCAAATAAATAAATAGTCGGCACCAACAGCCAGGGGTGCCGACATACAGCGCCGCTGCGCTATGGCGTCCCAAGTTCAAATCCCAACTCGAGAACCTTTCCCGATCCCATCCCCCTCATTTTCCCACTTTGCTTCCTGTCAACTCTGATCTGTCCTATCATAATACAGGTGAAAATGCCAAAAATATAAATAAATAAATAAATAAATATTTACTCGCCTTTCATGTAATTCCAAAAATATCAAACTCATGCTCTATATTCTTTGGTATGCTGATGTCATAAAAGCTGCATTTATTTGATCACAAATACAGTAATATTGTGAAATATTACAATAAACTGTTTATATTTGAATATATCGTTTAAATATGCTGATTTGCTGCTCAACAAACATTTATTAGTATTGCTAATGTTGTAAACAGTTGTACTGCTTACTATTTTTGCGGAAACCATGATTTATTATTTTCAGGAATATTTGATGATTAGAACAACCTGATCTCATGATGAAAACATACCTGTGGAACAGTGTTGCCAAGTCCACAGTTTTCCCATAGAATTGGGCTACTTTAACACTACTTCCCAATAACATGATACTAATCCCCTGGAATGCTAATTTAGCATTCCCCACAAAACCCCTGAAACCCAATTTGGCTATTTTTGGGTTAGTTTTAAGTAACAATTGGACAGGTTTTGTTGTGAAAACCTGGCAACCCTGCTGTGGGAACTTTTTCGCAAGACACAAAATAAGTACCGCCATGTACGTTTCGTGACATATTCGATGTGAAATGGCCACTGAGTGGCGCTAAAAGAGTGTTTGTGTTTTTTCCCGGAACAAACGAACATACATACAGTATGGTACATTTTATGTGACTTTGGTTTTGTACGTGTAACCACAGTTCTGACTTGAAATGTCCATTGAGTGGCACTTTAACTGTAATGCTCCGTGATGTTTTAAAATAACGTACCATCTGCACTACACCTAAACCTACCCGATAGTATGAACAAAAGCGAACGTGACGTAAACATGCCATTTCAGCTTGTTTTTCGATCTCTCATTTATTTAGTCCAATCTTAAATCCTATCGAGCAAGCTTGTTACATCTGGAAAGCAAACGATATGGAGCTGTAATCATAACTGTGTATGAAAACGATTACAAGTGCTCACTGTTTTACCGCCTTTAGTGTTGATTTCTGTTGGAAACGGCAGTGATATGTACTTATTGGCACGTATTTTGTGTATTGCAAAAAAGTTCCCACAGGCATGTTTTAGTCATGAGATCAGGTAGGATTAGAAAGTTCAAAAGGACAGCATTTATAGAAGTCTTTTGTAACATTATGAATATTGACTTTCACTGTCACTTTTGATTTAATAATCATTCCTTAAAATAATTGATTTATTAATTTCTGAAAGTAAGCGTGTATTCTTTTGTTATTTGAAAACGTCACTGTATGTGTGAAGATCTTTCAAAAATGGGAAAAAGAACTGATTTAGAATATGGTGGTCAGTAAATACTGGCAAAATGTGAAGCGTTTCTCTACAAAAACATCCAGTTTTTTAGGTGTTTGTAGGAGGAAATGGTTGTGTCAAGTGTTTTCTGAGAAGGAAAAAACAGCTCTTTTGGGAGAAACAAGTGATAACCCTTGATCTATTAAATGTGTAATTATCTGGTACTTATGAGTGGAGAAAAAAAACGCAAATCAGCAATCAGGTTTTTTTTGCATCTGATTAATGAAGTGTTATTGAATTTTCCTCGCTTTTGCTCTATCTCTCTTTTCCAGCTGAAAAAGCGAACGAAAACTTCTACACTAACAGACGGCACCTAGCCGACCTGGCGGCGAAAGGCACTCTTCCCATGCACTCGGTGAGTCTGGAGCAGGAGCCCACCAACCCGTACAGCCCCGAGCTGCCCTGCCAAAAGCAGAACGGCCACAAGTCCAAAAGCACCAAGGTCCACAGCTCCCACCCACTAGCTTTTGGCTCAAACACCATCGCAAACCCCGGCATGCTGAAGGGCTGGGAGGCAACAGAAACTCTGGGCCGCCGGCACACGTACGCCCCCAAGAAGCACAGTGCCACTGTGGAGCAAGTGAATGAGCTGACGTCCGCCCACAGCCAGCACTACCTGCCGCCACATCCGTACTTTGTCACCAACAGCAAGACTGAGGTGACCGTGTGAACGGGGCCGCAACAACGGGTTTATCGAGCCCAGGCCTGAGTGGATGCGTGGATCGGAGAACGAGGAAAATAAGGGAAGCCTGATGGAGGAAGAAGTGTGGATTAGGACCGCGTCCTGCTGGAAGGATTGACCGAGCGGTCTGGCTCGAGATCTGCATGGCTGTATGTGTGCTGTTTGTCTTTGAGCGGCCGTGCATTGGCCTCATTTGAATGGGAAAACGTAAGCTTGTTCAAAGGAACTCCATTCCATCACAAATGAACAATCTGACCTGTAGTGATGAGTTTTGTCACAAGGCTATCCGTCAAAGTGATGCAATCAAACGTACTAGATGGAACCACCGTCATGTTTGAACAACCTGAACGTTTGTGAGAAAGTCGCTCAAGGTACACTACCATGTTTTTCTTGTACATAACAGAATGTTACCAAGGACGTAAAACGTCAAAAGCTTCCTCGGATAATCAGTCTGGAAGATAAAACATGATGTGAGGACAATCGTGTCTCAAGTTCTTCTCATCTCAACACTCGAGACTTTCCAGAGCGTGTGCACCAAAACCTCCTGTAGCAATGTAACACGCTCTATCCTGATAAACACTGGGCTTGTGCCTTTCCAACAGAAGAACTCATTATCTAAGAGATCTTGTGCTTTTCAGCGAGCACATGGTGTTTCTTCAATAACAAAGATGCATAAAATATAAACAAATCTATTGTTTACGGCTGTCATACTTCAGTAGAAAATGTTGATTGTCGGTGTTCTTAAATACACATTTTCCCTTCTGTTTTGCCATTTTTCTCTGATGTGTTCACATATTGTGTGGCCCTATCTTTTAGTGCAACTGTAGACTGTAGACAAAGGAATTACCGTAGGGTTAATGATAGACATTCATTATTTTACAATGTTAGAAATGAATGGTTAATTCTCATACCGAACAAGATTGTTACAACACTGCCATTGTTGCATTCCACATATTTTTGGTATTGAAAACTGATTCAGTAGTTTTCTTTGTCTTTAGCATCATAATGTGAACCGTTTCATTTAGCATAAGGGCAAAAGGTTGCATTCAGTCTCGAAAATGAGCGTTTTGTCATCCACACTGAATTTATCCCAAGTATCTGGTTGTGAATAATGTGGATCACATAAACTTTAATTGCTGTGAAACAAGTGGCTTTATCGGAGTACATTTAAAATGTTTTTGACCTAAATCCTTTACTCACGTAAATCGAGATTAGCAGGCTAACTCATAGTGAAAATAAATATCTCGTAGTACAGCTTTCTGCAGTGTCACACGCTCTTATTTTACAAGTAGGAAACTCAGTATTTACAATGTGTGACCCTGAAGCACAAAACCAGTCACAAGGTTAAATATTTTGAGATTTGCACATAATCTGAAAGCTGAATAAATAGTATTTCCGTGAATGTATGGTTTGTTAGGACAAGACAATATTTGGCTGAGATACAACTATTTGAAAATCTGGAATCTGAGGGTGCAAAAAACTCAAAATATTGAGAAAATCGCCTTTAAAGTTGTCCTAATGAAGTTCTAAGCAATGCATATTACTGATGATTTTTACTTAATATCCTAATGTTTTGTGGCATAAAAGAAAAATCTATAATTTTGACCCATACAGTGTATTGTTGGCTATTGCTACAAATATATCCGTGCTACTTATGACTGTTTTTGTGGTCCAGGTCACATATGTAGGTGGTCACACTAGATTTTGAGTTTTTTTAAGCTTGGTGAACTCTGGTCTGCAAATCTGTATGGTGATGTTTGGCCATTAGAGGATCTAAATGTCACAGACTGACCTGCTGCTGGTGGCACAGAAACTGCACACTTAAACTTTAAGGCTAACAGAATAGGTCAACCAAAAATAAAAATTTGCTGAAAATCTATTCACCCTCAGGCCAAGATGTACAGTAGCACATGAGTTTGTTTTTGTTTCTTCAACACAACAGATTTGGAGAAATTCACCATTACATTACTTGCTCACCAATGGATCCTCTGCAGTGAATGGGTGCCGTCAGAATAAGAGTCCAAACAGCTGATAAAAACATTACAGTAATCCACAAGTAATCCACACAACTGCAGTCCATCAGTTAACATAGTGTGAAATGAAAAGCTAAGCATCTGTAAGAAACAAATATTGCTTTCTCCAGTATTGAGGAGAGAAATATGCTCAAGCACTATTTATAAGTGTTTATAAGATTTTGAAATGACAGGACAACACAGGACTTTTTCACTAAAGAAAGCATTATTATAGAACCATCTCTTTCGCTTTTAGCCAGAAGTGAAGGTTTACCGTTAAAATGGTTTAATGATGGATTAGTTTTGCTTTTCACTTCACAAGATGTTAATTGATTAACTAGAGTCTTATAGCTTACTTGTGGATTATTGTGATGTTTTGATCAGCTTTTTGGTCTCTCCATCTGACGGCACCCATTCACTGCAAAGGATCCATTGGTGAGCAACTGATGAAGAAAAACTTATCTACTCATCCTAAATTTATGGATATTACTTTCTACCCTAATGCAATGTGTATTTCAAAATACAGGTAAAACACCTGTGAAAAAAAAATCAATATAGACCACATCGAGCTGTATTTCAACAGATTTTTCTTCGAGAGATGGCAACCTTTCACAATCTTAAAACTAAAGGTGCTTCACGATGCCATAGAAGAACCTTGTTTGTCTAAATGGTTCCATAAAGAACCTTAAATAAGTACTGAAAGAAGGTTCTTCAAATTATAAAAAAGTAAGAGATGGTTCTTTAAAGAACCTTTGACTAAATGGTTCTTTGAGGAACCAAAAAAGGTTCTTCTGTGCCATCGCTGTTAAGAACCTTATAAAGCACCCTTATTTTTAAAAGTGCAGGACAGCTATTTAAATGATATCTGTCAGCTAGTGACATTTTATGTGCGGTATGTCTTTTACTGCACATTTAAATGTTTTAAAGCACAACGGAAATTAATGATCTGCCCCTGGTGAAGTCATCGGTACAAAAATTGGAGCACTGCAGCAGTAAGTTAAATAATACTATTTAAATTAACAATTTAAAATGTTAAAAAATCCATAAAGTGCAGGAAAATTCTGATAATATTTTTTCAAATTTATTCCAAACAGAAGCCCTAAGGCATTTCATCATATCCTTTTGCCCATATTCATTGCAGGCCTGCAATAATTCCTCAAATCTAGTGTGACCACCCTAGCCACAGATTAATAAAACATTTTAAGATCTGCACATAATAGAGTTTGAATCCAAATCATGTTGTATGTAAATCTGGGGTTGATTATTTATGATGAGAAATAAAAATCTCTGTCAAAATCTAGTGATATAGCAATATCCATATTGTGTCAAAATTTGGCCCTGCTCTAAAAGAAAAACACTGCTGCAAAATAATAGAAGCCCTGCCTTCAGTTTAACTGCTTGTCTTCTTCATACCACTGAATACTGTCTTTGTGCGTCACTGCCAAACAGCCTGCGACAAACCAGTACTTAAGACTGACATAATGGCCGCTGGTCTGTCAGTCACTGAGTCCACTCAACATCTATTAAACCTGAGTGTCTCACTGCAGGTCAGCTCATGACTCAGAGCGCACTACAGGATCACTCACCGGGGGGCACGCTTCTTGGAATTAAATCACATAGTGAATACCTTTTCCTTTGAAATCTCTGAACACCGCAGAAATGGATTAGCACAGATAATGTCAAGATTCGACGTGTAGCTAAAAAGACCTGCACAGCTGGATTCCAGGGCTTTAGTCTGTCTGCATAATCTAATGTATGAAATATCCATGTGGGAAATAATCTAGGTTAACTATTGGGAGAGAATTCACTATAAATTAATTGCGCTCACTGATTAGTTTATTAGCACTGTTTTAGCACCAAAGGTAAAGACAATATAAAATACAGCAGACTCATTTGATGAATTACTGCTCCCATGATTAATATAAAATGTACAGTGTTAAATGCAAATATTGCAGGATTTGTGATTATGAAGCAAGTATGATAAACCTGGATAAACTACATGATTGGATATCAGATTTTGATTTGCGCGAGAGAAATTATTTTTGGTGAACTCTGACCTTTAAATTTGCTTACCAAAAAAAATTCTGATCAATCCACCTTATTCTTATGCTCCATGATCCTTTGCATGAATTATGGGTATAACTTCCCTTAAGCTGTACACAATAAGTAAAAGGCTTGCTCTATGAATGCAATAATACGTTTATTTTTATAACGGATACAATGAGATGACTTTATTCTATTCACTCTTAAACCACCGAAGATTAAAATGACATTTAAAAGTGTAAAAGCATAAACAAGGTACTTTTAACAGACTATATGAATAACCCCCAAAGCACAATTGTTTCCATAGCAATAACGGACAGGTGGAATATAACTGTGGTAATATATATCTGTATTATGTAGTAACATATATTGTCTTAATTAAAAATGTTCATTAATTTAAGCATTGCGTGATAATATTTCAAAGTGATTTCCATCATTCTGACAGATAATAAATAGTATTTACCTGTGAGAGAGATGTGAGGATTTGAGGAGAAATATGAGAGATTTGTTGTGCATTCCAGGGAATTATTAATGAAATATTTCATAAATTAATTCGGGAGATTGTCCTTTTTCATACTATTACAGTGAAATGCAAAGAGAAAAAAGATGTAGAAATCATGTGGAAGAGAATGCAGCGACTGAAAAAAAAGCTCTTGCCATAGATTTTCATGTTATAACGTCACGTTAAAATACCAAGCATTACGTTATATCATGATGTCTAAAAAATAAAACATGAAAGAAAATGTAAGGTACAGATATGTAAGCTTTATTTGTAGGGCAATCTTATGATTTGAAATTATTCCTTTCAGTCTTTTTGAATGGAAGTTCCCCAAAACGGAAGTGTCACCCATTATTCAAAATGCAGTTGGCTCATCAGGAAAAAGGTGGATAGAAAATATATAGTGCATCATATCATGTTGCTGATATGAATTACGGTGTCCTGTAGCATTCACATAATCAAATCTAGTGTAAATACGTCTTAATATACATAGTAAAACAGGCTTGCTTGCACGGAAAATATAATAATTTAAAGCTAATATCTATTTACACTAAGTGAAAATAGTCAATCGTGTTGGCTAAAGCTAATTTCACTAAAGGCATTGTCACATTTACTGTTGTTCGGTGAATTTCTCCATTTTAAATCAAGCTTGGCCTTCTGAAGCAAACTGATGTGTTTTTGTAAGAAAAATATCCAGATTTAAAACTTTTTATTACTTTTAATAGAATATGCTAGTCTTGCTAGAATCAAGTTTTGTTTACAGCAAAGGAAGACCAGTCTTGACTTGGCTTATATTGTATTTCTTTGATATTTTTCTTTAAAAATCCTTTTAATCTATGGCCGGTGTTTTGTTTCGCTCTCTAATCTGCAGTTCTGTGTTTGCCACTTCTCACCAGAGCTTATGCTACGCCTACATCCTACACCATCCGCTGAAATGCTACTCTCTCATGAACCCACGTACAACAGTTAACAGAAGCTAGAGATTACGGTTAATAAAATTTTAAATATGGATAGTTTTTCTTACACACCTGCATTAATTTGCTTCAGAAAGCTTTTATTAACCCCCCGGAGCCATGTGGAGCATTTTTTATAATGGATGTATGCACTTTATTGGGTTTCAAAATCTCAGCACCCATTTACTTCCATTATAAAGCTTGGAAGAGCCAGGACATTTTTTAATATAACTCCGATTGTATTCGTCTGAAAGAAGAAAGTCATATACACCTAGAATGGCTTGAGGGAGACTAAATCATGGGGTAATTTTCATTTTTGGGTGAACTATACCTTTAAATATTTGCTCAGACATTTACAAATAGCAATGTCTATTTGCACTTACCGTAAAAAAGATGATTTTTGTTGCTATTTACACTGACGATATGTACTACACTGTCAAAAACTATTTGTTGAGTAAACTTAAAATAATTTGTTACCTGGCTGCCTTAAAATTTAAGTTAAGTCAACTCAAAAAAGTTTAGTCAATTTGAAATGTTAAGTTGTACTAAGTGACAACTTAGATATCTGAGTTGATTCAACTTACAATTTTAAGTCAGCTGAGTAACAAGCTCAGCTTTTCAGTTTAACAAACCAAATTTTTTGTTTAGTCAACTCAAATATCACTTAGTACAACTTAACATTATAAGTTGACTAAACTTATTTGAGTTGACTGAACCTAAAATTTTAAGGCAGCAGGGTAACAAATTATTTTAAGTTGACTCTTTGTTTTTTTTTACAGTGTAGTTACCAAATTTAACCTAACACACATACAGCACTATAACAACGTAAGCAGTACCTGGTTTAACTAGATTATGATTGATTAGTGGATAAAACTTTTTGTGCTAAAATACCTCAAGAAAAATGTGACGCAACTGTTTAGTGAATTCGTCTCTCAATGTGTTAAATGTATGAAACCCCATGTTATGTTGAGCCTACATAGGGGGTAGTCACATTACTGATTGCTGTTTCCACCTCTCATTGTGCCTTGCTGATCATTAACAGACTCATTTTTATGTTTTTATTCATTTGTTTCCATTTATCAGTTTTATAGCGGATTGGAGTTGGAATGAATGCACAGAAAGAACATACAGAGGTTTTTATCATTTGACATCAGCACAAAGTCTTATTAGTTAGAGACGTGATGAACTAGTACATAACGGATGCCGTCTTGAACAGTCAGCTGTACATTATATCACAAAAGGGCTGAATATTAGCAGAACAACTTTAATGCTGTGATCATGAAGGTTAGATGTTGAGCGAATGCATTCTGACTCTCAGTGAAAACACACTGACGTGTATAGGCAAAAGCTGTGCTAAAATAATATTGCCCTTTATTTCGTGTCTTGAATAACTCCATGACCCCACTGCAATTGATATTGATGTTAGTTTGTGTATTTGCGTCTGTAACTGGTTCATTTTAAACACTCAAATGCGATTTTATACCTCAAATACTTTTGACAAGTAGAAACCCACTGTTGAATTAATTGAATTATTTGTTTATTCTGGTAATAGCTAATGTATGCCAATGGTATACTATAGTATCATACTCTTTTATGATATTATATTGTCATATTCTTCACATAAAGCCAGAATAGTTACACAATAACTTGATATTTGTAAGTAGTAGCATAGTAGTTGCTGAAGAGACCGAGTTGTCCAGCTCAATGGTCTATATTGTAAATCACATAGACGAAGCATTGAGGACTACAATGGTACCCGCCAAACTAATTCCTGCACAAGCTCCAATTATACCGTGAAACCTGAGTGTCTTTTATTGAAGGGTTATTTTGTGATCCAGGTTTATTTGAAAATGTGTCAATATAGTATTCAGTTAGTCATAATACTGTGTGTACTTCAGTGTGCTCTGTAATGGCGACGCAAAATGAGACATCTGGGAATCAGAGAGCATATCTTACTGCCCGTGGATCACATTTAATACACTAAGGTACATTTTTTAAACAATGTATTCTATGTAACATTTCTATGTGGAAGTTGAAAGTTTAAGCACTGTTGTACCGTTCACATCACAAAACTTATTTACAATAAATGTCTCTTCTCTATACAAGCTGTGGATTTTTTTAAACGATAGCTGTGTTAGTGTTTAACATGTAGGATGTCAAATGATTTAAGGTAAACAAGGATGATTTTGTTGTCAGGGAAGATGTGTCTTATACTACAGTGAAGATGAGCCATTATGTTCTGATATAGGCTATTAGGCACAAAATGTGTTGTTTCACTGACCGGATATTTAAATATGGGATTATTGTATTTTATTCTGGCCAAGGGGTAAGGATTTAGCTGGTGAGCATGGCTTTGTTAGCTCTGATCACTTCACGCGCATCACTTCTCCACATTCTATGAACTGAACTACAATATTGACTGATGGCAACAATCAGACATTCAGGGTAACATTATCACACTATGAAGAGTAAAGAAAGAGAAATTAACTTACATTCACGCACGCACATTTACCACTCATTGAAGATAGCGGCAGAAATTGAAACTGAAAGTAAACTGTAACCGCTCTGGCGCACGTACATTGATAAGACTGCCCTTACAAACTAATAAGGAATTTAGTGCAATATATTGATAAGCAGTTACATGTGTTGGTTTACACACAGTGTAAGCTTTTAATGAGTCCAAGAATAAAATGAGGACCATTTCATAGGCATTTTTTTTCATAGTTAGACAGATATCGTGACGTGTCATAATAGGATTGTCTAGCAATATATTCATAATCGTAACCATCGCTGTATCATGATATTATCGTTATCGTGAGCCATGTATCGTGATATTATTGTATTGTGAGGTACCCTGCAATTCCCACCCCCCCTAATATATATATCCTTTTTGGAGGGCTCATAAAAGTGTGAAATGGACCATGTCTGCCGCTTTGGATGTCACAGAGAGCAGGACAGTCACTATGGCATCAGCCTGATTGTGATGAATGAGAGTGCTAACAAATAGCTTTTTCCAGGTATTATAGACCTAGCTGATTCTGGCCAAGATCACCCACTTAGACCTAAAAATGAAGACTCTGTCATCATTTTCTCACCCTCATGCTGTTCCAGCCTGTGTGACTTTCTTTTTTCTATAGAACACAGCTAAAGCTATTTTGAAGAGTAGAACTGGTCGCTCCTTTCCATGCTATTACAGGAAATAAGACAATAAAGAAAATTAATATTCAGTAATATCATCAGTTTAACCGCACTGATTATATTTCATGAGAAAATAATTTGAAGACAATAATAACATCAAAACTGTTACTGAACTGAACTTGCACTGAACTGACTTGAGATGAATTTTGGGAGTGTCAATTTACGGTTATTCACTGTAAATTTTATGCTCTTTTTCACTTCCAAAAATGGTATACTACCGTAAACTTACATGCAATGTCCAATACAGTTTTTCACTGTACAGTATATAGTAGGGGAACATACCATTAACCATTTAGCAGGTTTTTACCGTAGCATTTTCACAGCCATTCACCATTAAATTCATGGTCATTTTTTACAGTGTAGGGCTGTCATGATTCCTCGATTCAATTTGAGTACTCAACTTCAAAAAATCCTTCATTGCAGTTTTCCCATGTCGAGTAACCATGAAACGCATTATTGACCATTTTTCCAAGGATGCATGATATATTAAACCCAATTTAAAAAATCATAAAAATCATAAAACTGCTATAGTGAATTGACAAATGCTACAAGAGTAGCAAAAAAAACAAGAGTATTAGAGTTTTGTATGCTTCAGTGAGATTGTTTATGGGCAGTGCCACCAGTATGGCCAATTGATGACGCTTAATGAACACTGTTATTTTCCCATTGAGCTGCTTGATTTCACTTGAACGTTTCTTTAAATAAGGACATTTAAAGTATTCCTCAACATGTATATCTGGTAGGCATGAGGACATCTGATTTTTGGAGGTATCCAGAAAACACTGCCAGAACAGTTTTGTAGCAAAAGCGATCATAATGTTGAGGAGATGGTGTGAGGGTTTAGATCTGTAGCATTGATGTGGAGAACAGAGACTCAGCACTAATCTGGATTTGGTTGAAGGCTTTGCAGTAGCCAACTGTGATCCAGTTTACAAAAGCACAGTTTCAATCATGCGTTCTCCCAAATGAGAGTTAATCAGCTCTTCTTCAATAATAACCATTAACAAGACCATCAGCTACTTCACTGTGGAGTATGTGCCCTTTTTCCAAAGAAGTGAAGGCCTTTAATTATTGTCTAATGTGCTCCTGGCCATTTTATGAAGAAAGAACTCACTGACCCTTAATAGGAAATTATTCATGTCTCCTTTAACCTCTTCTATCACCATTAAATGAAAAAAAAAAAAAAAAAAAAAGGCATGTCTTTGGTCATTAGGCCCTGCCAACCTGATCTCGATAGAAAATGTTATAAGTTGCCAATTTCATGTTAATTAGTATTATGTGATTTTTATTAAAACATAAGATTTTTGGAAAAAGTAAGCATGAACATTCACCCTTAAAAAAGAACTTCCAGAACAAAAATGTACAGGTAATTTACTCATGCCTTGTCATCCAAGACGTTCATGTCTTACTTTCTTCAGTCGATAAGAAATTATGTTTCTTGAGGAAAACATTCCCAAATTTTTCTCCATATAGTGGACATCAATGGTGCTCCCAAGTTTGAACTTCCAAAATGTAGTTTAAATGCAGCTTCAAATGGCTCTAAATGAAAGGAAGAAGGATCTTATCTAGCAAAACCATCTGTAATTTTTTAAACAAATTTACAATTTATTTACTTTTTAACCTCAAACGCTCGTCTTGTCTCGTCTCTGCGATGCGCATGGGTAGTCTGTGCAATCCGGGTCAATAGGGTATGTCGAAAAACTCACGTCTCATTTTCTTCTTCAACGTCAAAATCATCGCTGTTTTAACTTTTAACTTTTTTAACTTTTATTGTTCACTTTGTAAACACTGGGTTGGTACTTCTGCAGCAATGTAGGACAATTTTGAAGTTGGGAAAGAAAACAAGATGGGAGTTTTTCAACATACCCTAACTGTACTTACTATATTGAACTGGAAAAAAAACAGAGCGTTTGAGGTTAAAAAGCATATAAATTATCAATTTGTTTCAAAAATGACCAATCGTTTTGCTAGATAAAACCCTTCTTCCTCAGCTGGGATTGTTTAGAGCCATTTGAAGCTGCATTTAAACTGCATTTTGTAAGTTCAAACCACTAAAGTCCACTACATGGAGAAAAATTTGTGAATGTTTTCCTCGAAACATAATTTCGTATTGCCTGAAGTAAGAAAGACATGAGTAAATTATCTGTAAATTTCTGTTCTGGAAATGGACTTCTCCTTTAAACCTAACTAAGACTGGGGTGCAAGCAGACGATATGAAAATGCACAGAGACTGCACAAATTAACATGAAAAGTCCACCGACGTTAATCTACTCTCCTGTCTGGTTTGTTTGTCGAACAAATATGGCAGATTCTGTGTTATGACTGGTCAGATCACCTGTCAATCAAACTGCAAAGGAGCAATTGAGGTACGTCAAAGTGCATTTTAAGTCATTATGTTTAATAATCTTAGAGCATGCTTATACTTATTTTTGTGTTTACTAACATACTGAAGCACATATAGAGTACTTTAGATTATAATTTTAACTGTAGCGTTATTCATTATTACATTTACAGTTAATATGTTTTAAATGTACTTCATTCATTACAAATGTATAATTACAATATTTACATGACAGGTTTCAATAGAAATCACACTGATGTACATTTTAGTTCAGTACATTCAGCATTATGCTTTAACACAATTTCAAAGACAATAAATGTAATTATAAAATTACATATAAAGAAAGATGTACTGTAAGTCCTACTTACGTGGGTCAAAATACTTGAAAGGTTAGCTAATTGCATTTCATATAAATTCAAACTATAATACATTTTCATTAAATTGCAGTTAACCTGTAATTAAGTCCCTGAAAATATTCAGTTCATACAGTAATAAGTACTCTTTTAAAAAGTGCGCTGGAGTGCATCTAAAAAAAAACAAACAAAAAAGTCTAGATGCATTATAAATAGATATGAATCTGAATTATTTAAATCAATAAATATTAGGCCATATTTCCTGAAGGATGATCCTAGCAATCATTTCTTACCGCAAAAAGAGAGTAGTGGCTCTTTTGTTTAACTTTGTAACAAAAGCAAGAAAGACAGAGAGAGAAGCTATGCAGGGATTAAAATATTGACATGCCGAGTGTGGCCTCAGTGCAGACAGACTCCTGCCGCTAACACAAACCTTACAGAAACCGTCCTTTTCTGAGGAGGTGGTCAATAAAGGCTTATCTCACGCCTGAAACTTTGAGGCGAAAAACCTTTCAGGAAGGAATTAGCAGGTGCGACTCAATTCGCTGCCAACAAATGACATGAGAAATGGAGCGTCTGCACATATATTCTAATTTTTAATGCATAAAAAAGGATTGTCCTAAAGCAATGCTATTTTTGCTTCTGACGCTTGAGTATTAACCTAGAAACCAAGGTAAAATTGTGTATCAACAGTGGCTGAGTGGCTGTTGTAATTTTTAAAGTTCCTTTCGACAGTGACAAGGACATAACAGCGTTCTGTTTCTCCCATGACACACGCTGTTTCAGGTGTAAAAGTGTCTCTCACCTGCCTAAAGCGTGGCCTCATTATTATGGCTGATTAAACCCTTCAGTAATTAAGGCCAGGGTAGCGCTGTTTAGAAATTATGCTAATTTCCAGCCCTCTAGTAGACAGGGTCTCCCTGTGCAGCAGTGATTCCAGTATGGCTGTACTCTTCAGAATAGAATTAGGGAGCATAATAGGGCACATCTGAATGCCTCAGCTTGAATGTCTGACTTTTGGAAGACAAAAATATCCTGTGCTTTAATAGTCCGTCAAAACAGGCCACTGGAAATTTCATTCACAGTTGATTCCTCTGGAAAAATGAAGCGGAAACAAATCGGGTTTTGCAGAATCCACAGTTCAAAGGTGGACGGAAAGGAGGGGGTCTTACATTTTCCAGCTCTGCCAGCAGAAGGTTTAATTGATCTCGTGGTCCACAGGTACACGAAGCCACAGCTGCATTTTCATGTCGGGGAAGAAAGCGCCTTCTGTTGTTTGGCATCTGTCTCAGCTGTCTAGTGCATTTATGGGAGAAGAAAGAGACGTGGGCTACTGAAGCTGGATGAAAGGCAAATAGAAACGCAACTGTGATAAAAATCAAAATGACAAATGTGTCTTTTTGTGGCTTAACAAAACCCTTTGGTGCTTGCATTTGCAATGTATTTGCACTTGTGTGACAAAAATCAGTATAAGGCCGTGTAGTTTTATTGGACTGCTTTATAAAAAGTGTTTTAATTCAATAAACAAGTTTGAAAGTTCACATAGCACAATTCACTATTTTTATAGTTATTTTTTTAAATTTCCGTTTGCATAGTTCCGGTCCTTGATTCTGATTGGTTGAGCCGAACATACACCTTTGTTTATGTCTGTGTGTTGCTCTGCAACCACTTTGTTGCAACAAGAGTTTTTGAGGCCCTGTTTACTCTAATGCGTTTTTGTTTTAAAATGGCGTTTTAAAATGAAAACGATCCTCGTCTACACTAGCGTTTTCACTAAATTTTTAGAAACAATCTCCGTCTACACTACATTACCGAAAACGCATGTCACATGACAATTCATGAAGGTACAACCATAGATATGTATAGGTAGATGCCCTGTTATTTAGATGGAGGACGTGTCTATGTGCTTGGAGCAGTCGAATGATGCATCTACTTATACATATCTATGGGTACAACAATGAGCATGATGTTATTGTTAACACGGTCGTCATGGTTACGCAGAGAGAATGTGGGCAGCCACGCCATCGTTTTCAAAAGTCTCTGTTTCCATTTAAACTGAAATGCAACCTCGGAATTTTTTTAAACTAAAATGGGGTCTGCAGCGTTTGTAAATGTCTCCGTTTTCAAGGGTCGAAAACGCCGGAGTAGTGTAAACGACAGGCGTAACCGTGGAAAAAGTTATGCGTTTTAAAACAAAAGTGCACTAGTGTAAACTCAGCCTGAGGAACTACATTGTTTGGCGGAAGAAAAATGTTTTTTTTAAACGGATAATTCCAGTCCTTGATTCTGATTGGTTAAGCCACAGTCAAAGCTGTTGTAATTTACTCTACAAACATACACCTTTGTTTACACCTGTGTATTGCACAGTTTCTGAGGAACTACTTTGTTTAGCGGGGAAAAAAAGGTTTTATTAATATCATTACACTTTATTTGCTCTGGTTTATCTTGTGAAACCTTACTACGTATATGGAATAGCCATTTTATAAAAGCAATAAGCCCTGTGAAGCCGTGGTTTACAGTGAATTTATAACAGCTAAAGGACGTTGTTAGGCACGACGCGAAGCGGAGTAAACCACAGCTTCATTGGGCTTATTGCTTTAATCTAAGCACAACCTAGATAAAAAAAATGTGTATCCCACTCTACCAGATACAATCCCATATTACCTGAAAAAGCCTGAAAAAAAATTGGCACTTAACATTTTTTAATCTCTGTATATTTAAAACAACAACCAATATTCCTTCAAAAAAAAACATAGTGGGAGAAGAGACTTTGAGAATTAGTTTAAAGCATAAATAGTGTTGGCAGAATAGATTTATTTGTATTTTAATACAGAGTTTACCAAAAAGTGTCATAATTTTGCTGACTTCACCCTATATATAGTGTACGGTGGCCGAGAGAGCTCAAGGCGCTGCAAATAAAAAAACACCTGCAAATAAAAAAAACATCTTTATCAGTTTGACAGCACATGTGCTGCTAATACTCACAACACAACCAAATACAAAATGTGCTGCAAATACTCACAACACAAACAAATTCAAATGTGCTGCAAATACACACAGACCACATCGGAAATGTTTAAGGGAACCGCAACAACTTAAGTGGCGAACCTGGCTGGGACATGCTTATCATCCTCTGAAAGGTGCGATTTCTGTTTATTTTAACATCCTGCAAAGTCACAGAAAAGGAGCAGCGCCAAATGTCCAAAATCCGAAACACAAGTTGGTATGGTGCGTAGATCCAAGGAAACATTGAGCAATCAAACAATCAAGATCCGCACACGACTGTACATCAAGCTTACACTTCTTCAAAAATTCTTTATTAAATGCTGCATCAGAGGTCATAAAAATATGTGCAAAAAAGTGCAATAAATGTGCAAAGGTGCAAAACGGTTTGCAACTTTGCACATTTATTTTAACATCCTGATCGCTGTAACTGTAAAACGTTATGTAAGCTGGCTACTTTTACATCTTCCCTTACAAAAATTAACCATGGTTTTACTATTAAAATAAACAAATAGCCTATTATATATATTTTATTATAGAAAATAAATACAAATTAAAATGGTTACTATAGTTAAACCATGGTAAATTAAAAACACCAACTATACTTTAACCCTGGTATGTACACAAATAGTAATCAATACCCCCCCAAAAAAAAAAACGACAACAAGACAGTTACTACAGTTTTACTATAATAAAACCATGGTTAATTTTCGTAAGAACTGTTGGGTTTCCCACTGTTGTGGTCTGTACTCGCAGCGTGTTTTGTATTTGGTTGTGTAGTGAGTATTTGCAGCGTGTTTCTGTTTTTGCAGTGTGTTTCTGTATTTGGTTGTGTTGCATTTGCAGCACATGTGCTGTCAAACTGATGTTTGAGATGTTTTCTTAACTTGCTGGTGCTTTTTTATTTGCATGTGTTTTCTTAAATTGCAGCATGTTGAGCTTTCTCAGCCACCATAATATACTGCTAGTCAGAGGGCCTTTATCATAAAATAATCCCGAAGGATAATCAGAATAATCTGTTTTTAATTCTTTCATTTAGCAAGAATTAATTGAATTGATCAAAAGTGACAGTAAAGCCATTTATAATGCAACAGAAGATTTCTGTTTCAAATAAATGCTTTTACATTAAAACATATTAATTAAATAATCCTTAAAAAAAGTAGCATGGTTGCCATAAAAATATTAAGCAGCGCAACTGTTTTCAGCATTGATAATAATCAGCAGATAATCAGCATATCAGAAGGATCATGTGACGCTGAAGACTGGAGTAATGATGCTGAAAATTCAGCTTTACTGTACATCACAGGAATAAATTACATTTTAAAATATATTGTGATAATATTTCACAATATTACAGTTCCAATTTATCATGTCTTTGAAAAAAAAAAAACTGATAAAAAAAACTTTTAAACTGATTTGTACCAGTAGATCAATAAACGGATATTACACCTTTATGAAACTGCACTTCTAGTGCAAACTAGATGCTATATACATGCTATATACACTAAGTGACAGTTATCTTAGCAATATCCTATATACACCAAGTAAAAATAGCAATATATTTTACTTACACTGTAAAAATAGCCGGTTTTTTTTTTTTTTTTTTGTTTTTTGCAATAATATTAGTTAGATGCTATTTATGCTACTTAGTGCAAGTGGCAGATATATGCTCCTCAGTTTTGTAAAACATTATAAAACAGTATGCAATAATATATTAAGTGTAAATTATTTTTTTTTTACATTCAAACAATTAAATGCCGCCTTGGGACAATAAAGCCCTCCCTACACATACTTCTAACTCTAACCGATAAACACCTGTGAGAGACTTTATTTTACACTTTTCAATTCTTTCCTGCATTTTATTGAAAATACATGCCTTTCCTATCTAAAATGTGATGTAAAAGGGAAAGGAATGGGTGGATTCGAACTCGGGTCACTTGTGTCAAAAAGTCACCACTACGTGCTTTACCATCTACGCCAGTGGAGCTGTTGTTTAGCAGGCATCTTTTGTATTGTTGCCCAGTCCAACCACACGTTGGTTTGTGGAGTTAGTGTAAACAGCCTCTGCCAACAAGGCGGCCCATTTGCACTTAGTGTATAGCTATTTATGGCTATTCATTATGCTGTCCACTGTCTGTTGTTTGTAAAAAGTATGTAAAGATGCATTAACTCGTATACTGCAAACCAACTCTACATATAGTGTACAAATAAAGTGGCCTGAACCTAAACGTGAATCAAGTATTCCAGTAATAATAAACTAGAAATATCGATTACAGTTGGAGATGTCAACTGGTGGCTTGCGTTATGCCTGATCCTTTTCCCATTTAAATAATCAATCCCAGCAATACAGTAGTAAACCAGACAGAAAATCTGATCTAGATTTTTCAGCCACTTTGACGTACAGAAAAAAAAATGGGCTAAATGACAATGGAAACATACAGATGGAATTTTACTCTTCTTCTGTGTCAGTAGAAATGGGTCATAAAACTATTTTAGATAAAGTAAGGCCAATACTTCTGAATACGTTCAAGTTTGGGGCGCGTTTAAATGGGCCAGTGCCACTAATTTGAACACTTTCCTTTTCAAACAAGTGGGAAAAGGGCATTTATCGCGCTGTCTCCTACAGTTAACCTACTTTTGCTTGTTTGCAATCGACTCGTGCAAAAGATCTTCCCCTAATGCCGCGTCCTGCGGTGCTCTCTCACAGTGAGGGGGAAATGCACATTCAATTAGCTGCTTTGATCCCAAACTTTGTGCTAGAGTGAACAATACTGAAACATACAAGTTAATTTTAATAACAGGCTTTGTAACGGCTTGTTATTGTCTGTTTGTGAATTACAGCCTTGACAAGCAGGATTTATTCAAACATAACAAAGCCTAAAATTAGAAACAACCCGTGGAGTTTGATTCATGGTACGATCTATGTTTCTGATCATGGGAGGCGTTACAGAAACAGTTCGACTGACTTAAATAGGGCATTTTTCCTTTGAGGCATTTTAGTTCTCTTTGTGATTTTCATCTGCTTTCAACTACTACACTTATTGGTTATGCGATTTCAACTAAATCAGAACTAATAAAATAAAACAGACACCAAACTTCTGGACTAATAATGCATGTTGTGATTTAGGACAGGCCGGATTTGCTCTTGGTCTGTCTGCGCAGTTCTCATCATTCTTTCGCAGCAGGTTATTCCCTAAGACATGAGAACATCTCCTGCTCCCTGGGCCTTGGATGATGAAAGTGGACGTTCTGGTGTCAGACTCTCAACACGAGGGTGCAATAATGCAATATGATTTTTATCTCTCCTGATACTCTGTTTTCACATAAAGGGGAAGGGCATGTTTTTAAAATAAAAGATGCCAGAATCTGTGTTACCAATCCATTGATGATTAAAATCTGAGTTTCAAAACCATACCAGCTGAGGGAGGAAATTTTCAGGAAACTTACTTGTTTTTTGTTTATATTAACTTACAGAAGTTCAACCTATGATATCGGTCATTGATGTAAAATCTGGCATTATAATATACTAATGCTACCATTTAAATTAATTTTTTAATGCTTTTAAAAGATGTTTTTTTGCTTCTCATGCATGTAATCACATATAGAGTAAAAACAGTAATATTGTGAAATATTATTATAAAGTAACTGTTTTCTGTTTTAATTTATTTTAAAATGTAATTTATTCCTTTGATGGCAAAATCTGCATCATTACTCCAGTTTTCAGTGTCACACGATCCTTCAGAAATCATTCTAATATTCTGATTTGCTGCTCATGAAACATTTCTTATTATCAATGTTGAAAGCAGTTGTGCTGCTTAATATTTTTGTGGAAACATTAACAATGTAATTAATATTCTATTTATTAAAGGCGAGTATGTACCTAATGAATTTAGGGTTTTTAACCATTTTACATTTATTCCAAAATAATAACTCAAGGTAGTAACAATTTAAACAATACATTTTAATTGTGAACTTATGTTCAGCTATTCTTTTTAATAGTTAACGTTTAACTATTTTTGAGTTTTTGTATCATCAAACATTGGTTAATATTGGTGACAGACATTAACTTTCAAAGCTGATTACTCACTAAAAACTTCCACAGATCATGTTTTCATGCCATTTAAGTCTCAGGCTGCCCTCGACTAAAGATTTTTCTGGTTGACTAGTAGTCTTTTATTTTAAGCATTATTCGATTATTAGTCGCACGTTTATTAATAAACCATATAAATCATAATAATGAACCTTTAATTGCCTAAATAGGTTAATAAGCGTTCAATCGCACACAAAAAAAGCTTGCCACGGCGCACCGGCAGATATAATAATTATAAATGTGTCAGGAAAAAATAGCAGGAGACTGCATTAACTTAATAATTAAATGATAAACTAGCTTTCTTTGTTTTCAGCTTAAGAGATGAAGTCGGCGACACTGACTCGTCATCTCAGTGGTAGTGGATGTGATTGTATGCATGTTTCATACGGATTACATAATCGGAGAATATTTTTTTCCATTAAAATTGGTTCATTTAAAAGTAGACATTTCACTCTCTATAGACATATTTGTATGTCTCTAAGCCAAGCATGCACAGATTTTAAAAGTTATATGCTCAAGTTCAGGGAGATCGAGAACGGCAGAAAGCGCATCCTGTTTGCTTTCATTATTTTACAAAAGCGCAACATTTTGTTGTTGTTCTGAGTGTACACAACAAACACAGTCTTTATAGATTCAACAGATGTGTTACTGTATGAGAAAAATGACGTATTTTAAGAACAAGTGACTGCACCGGTGCCTCCATCTGCCATGCAGTGAGTACACTACTATTCAGCTTCCACACTTCACACAGACCCTTCAGTAGCACATATTTTTCTAGGTTAACATTAGATTGAGTGGCAGGATGTAAAGTTGCTGCTACGTATATTTTAGATAAAAACCCATATTTGAGGTCGATGAATGATAGGTGAGCTACAGTATACAGTATATACTACAGAAGTCAACTTTTGAAGTAGATCAAAACAATACCTGTTCTTGTCTTAGGACAACTTTGGTTAACTTTCTTGATCCACTTCAAATGTTGACTACTGTGTATTACCACATAAAAAAGCTGTTAATGATCTGTCAGTCACAGACTGCGTGACTTCGCCACTTTCTGTGCAATTTTTTTTTTTCTGCGACTAAGTGACTAATAAAATTTTGGTAAAAGCCTCTTCTCGTCAACTAATGGCTAGTCGACTATTCGCAGCAGCCCTAGTTATATCTAAGTGCGTGAGTTGTTTACTTACTTTTTTAAATTAGTCTTCCCATTAACGCTATTATATTGGTCATTCAGACTGAACGAACACGGAATGTACACAAATACAAGAGGTGGGATTTATCGCATGAACCAATCATAGACAATCATAGCGCGTCATATCTAATCATATCGCGATGGAGGCTTTGCCTCCTCTCAGGTGACTTTCTCAATTACCCCCCACCAAACTCATTACACCCTTTTTAAACTCAATATGCTCAGGGGAGGCCAGAAAGACACAGACTCTCGCTGTAACTTTACCTGCTGGTGCTGCTGTTGGACTTAGAAAAACAAGTGATTTATACACTTTTAATGTCATATTTTGTACTAATTGCATTGCTTTATTTTGTACTATAAATTTTTTTCTTATCCAATATTTTGAAGAGACACTGCCTCCTTTGTCTCCTTCATATTTTTTCTAAGTAGAAAAAATAGAGACATAAAAGTTGCCAATTGCTCTCCATTTAGTCTCAGTGCTGCCAAAGGGCATCAGATGAGATATTACAAGATTTCATTAGTAATTTTTCTCCCTATGAGTTCAGCTCTTGAAAAGGCAAATCTTATTGCTCTTATTGAACAGGAGCAGTTTGATTTAATTGAAATCGTTTGTTTTAAATTCTATCCATTTTTCTCTGTTACGTTTATTCTTGCTTTAAATGACTAGAGACCTCATAAATGCAGAATATTTCCTGTCTTCTCTCTAGACTGTAATAGCACATCTGTCATCATTTTCTCATGTCTCTCACTATTCAAACAGCCTCCAGTCATACCTTCAACAAGACGTCGGAAAAGTTTCTACTTTTGTCACCATTTAACCCGTGGTTAAACACATCAATCTAAGCCCTGCGCAGAAGAGTTGTTCTGTGGTCAGATAGCGTCCGACCCGGTCCCTCTTAAAACCCTGCGGACAAGGCACAGGTCCAGCTAGCAGATGGGTGGGTAGAAGCACAAGCTGCTACTCCTGTATTAAATGAATTATGAATGCTTTTGGAGGCCACTGGTCATGTTTTGATAGGTTTACATGTACTCTGGAGACTTTCTGACAAGGCTTTTTCTCACTCCTTCTGCGGCACTCTCAGGATTTCCTTAAATGTTTCACACAAACATACTATTTATAAAGTGTATCATGAAACTAATTCATTGTGGCAATAGTCCACTTGAAGTTGGCATGACTGCGTTTACACTGAGAGTTTGCCACTTTGCCACCAACAGACTGCTAAAAATGTTTTGTAATTTCAAATAGCTGCCTTTGAAGGGAACATATTTTAAGGGAAAAATGTTTTACTTGATAAAACACATAATTGTAGACATGCATATAACTACCTGGAGCCAAGAGGAGACAGGTTTTCCTTTGCTGTAAACAAATGGATACAATGGTGGATAAAATCAAGGCATAAGAATAAAATGGATGGTGAATGGGCATTTACGTTGACTTTACGAATATATACTGAGCGCTGAGGCTTGTCTAACATAGCTGAATGAATATCATTATGTAGTACATTATCATTAACATCAGATAATTGCCCTCAGTTTTCCTGTGAGAGTGCCGGAAGGTGAACAGAGACTACAGCTTTAACAGCCTTTGTGAGACAGTAATGTATTCTGGACAATAATAAATGTACATGTGAAAAGGCCTTTCTTTTGCCCTCTTATTTTTCTTCTCCCTCTCTTTCTCTCCTCAGTCTCATTTAGTAGTAGTTTGTCCTAACCATCACACAGACCTAGGTTTTCTCTCAGGAATGCTGATAATGGTCATCATCACATGAATGATGTTCACATGTCAGGCCCAACGACTTTTAATCATGCAGAAATATGGTTCATGTGCTGCATACGGAAAAAGAAATAGAAAACTACAAATAAGACTATGACACTAGGTGACCAAAGGTCATTTAATATCCATTTACAATGTGTCCGCGTGCACGGGTGAACGCACGTAGCAATTATTCATAATTACACATGACTGCCACAAGGTTGTTTCTGGCATTTAAGGTTATTTCATGCTCTGTGAACATCTGGAGTCATGGATGGTGCTTTGCTTGAGTCTCATTGTAGTAACCTTACACATTTAAGCTCCTGGGATAGAAAGCAAAATTAGTCATTTCTGATTTTTATTCAGAAATTACTAATAAATTTCACAAATGAAGAGGAACGGCAGGTAACAATTAGTTCTGTTGGTCTAGTCTGTTTGGCCACAAACATTTTGTTGCAAAAAGCAACATCATATTTGCTCTTGTGATATTGCTTAGACTACAGCATTCAGAATAACACTGTTCATCTGCGACCTGTGTGTAATCAACAGTTAATGGAGTTGTGTAGAGACCTGAGTGGATGAAGAGTTACTGTAGGGCTATTTTATAAATTGACACACCACAATTACAGTGACCTGGAATCAAACTGTCACGTGACGCACAGATTCAAAGCAAACTCATAAGTTATTCAGTTGAAGTCTTTCAATACATATTCAATTCAATTTGACTTTTACTTTTAGTTAGACCTCATACAAAACCACTGTATTCCAACAGAGAGGACTGTGCCTGCAACACATTGTCATTTGGATTACTTTTGGTACTGCTTTTGACATTTTTTCAATAAATAAATTCTTATCTGTCATGTTTTTCTTTATACTGTACAGATATAGTTATTGTTAAGTTTAGAGGCAGGAGTGTGATTACTGACTATAAAACATATCTTTTTAATGCTATATTGTTACTAAAATGGTCATTTTCCTGTATATTTTGGTCAAATACGTTTTATTAGTAATTGTAATTGTTAGAATGGCCAAGGATCAGTAATTTCCACATAAAACTGAATGTGCAGACCAAACCGTAAGTTGTAGAGACTTGAAATTTGGAGGGACAGTAGTACTCACACTATCTACAACGTCACCAAGACTTGCCTCAGTCGGCCTGACGGGGGCGCTACATTGACCAAAAGTACGAAATCACTCATAACGCCTAAACTGTTCGTTGCAGGCTCAAGTGTCTTATGTCGTTGGAATCCTTGGCTCATGCCGGACAAAACACATGCCTCTAAATTGTATGTCAGTCTGCAAGGGCTACCTTTACTAAAACAGCTATAACTTCTTTTCCAAACTCACAACACATATGAAAGCGCTGAATCTGAGGTCACTTGAAAAAAGTCACTATAAGAGGGAAAAAAACACGAAAACAGCCATTACTACACACCTGTTTGTTCTATCGACATACAAAATGGGTACGCACGGTCATGGTCCATAGTGTGGGAAGTGGCTACAAGGACTCAAAAAACAAACCGCCATAGGCAGATGAACTTAGGCCAGATTAATGGAGGTTGGTCAGAAAAAAACTTGGTGTGCCTGTTTGACCCATGACCCTAAAGGTCTGTGAGAAATTTGAAAGAAATCGGCCAATAAGGGGCGAAATTACATTTTTGAGTGTATATTGCATGGATTTTCACACATACGCATAACATTCATATCATACAGTAGACATCCTAGAGGCAAACAACCTTTACTCTAAAAAAACTGCTTTCTGCTTTTTTACTTACTACTAAATATATTATAGAAACTTTAAAACTTACTAAATTGAATTAAATTGAATTTAAATCAAACCATTTGTTAAATAATTGAGAAAATGTAAAAAACCTACTTTTACAAACTAGTCCTACGTTTTTCGCTCAGTCTGAAAAAAAAAACACTGCAGTGCAATTCTCTGGACTCTCTAGGTCAATAATTATCAAAAAAAATGTTGAAATTTACTCTTTGGCAAGCTATAACGGGGTAGTTTGGAAAGGGGCCTGTCCAAATTTACCCCAAAGCTTATAAAGCCTAACTTCACAAAACCTGGTGAGCACATGCGACAGCTGATTCTAAACAAGCATGCAAAGTTTTAGGGAGATCAGACCACAGCTGGCGCTATAAGAGTAATAAACGTTAAAAAACATCATATTTCTATGGTAAATTACCTGGATTTGCCAAAACTGCTTTTTTCAATCACTGATTTAGGTGGTCACAGGTTTGCTAAATAATATGTAATGTCTTTTCTTTAATATATGTGCTTAGGTTTAGGTTTGGGGGTAGGTTCAGTGGTCTAAATATCTAAATCATTATTGACAGAAAGATAAAAAAGCACTGATACAAATATCTTTTTCTAAATTCTATAAAAGATTTGTAAATATTAAACTTTTTTTAGCTAAAAATATGCAGCATTTTTCATTATTTAAATGTTGAAATATGTCCAAATTGAACGTTTCAGCATCAATAAAATCATACAAAAATGTATGTTTTCTGCTTGTAAACGTTACATACTAATGTCCAGGCTGTCCATTCACAATTTCGATAAAAGCTTTATTTTTCATGCTGCTAAATACACAATGCAAGTTTTTGGAGTGACAAACAAAATTGTGATTATTGACATCGTAGGGAGAAAAAAAACAAACAAACAAACAAAAAACCCTGATATATCGAAATAGAATTATGCATTAAGTATTGGAGTGTAAATCCACAAATTTACTTATAATAATTTTATTAGCATAGCATTATTAATGAACTGTCAGAACAAAATAAATAGTTCCGATCATTTTTGCTATTTGGTAGCAAAACTGATGCAGAGAACCATGAAATTTTCTTGTATTGGTACCAACTACTGATATTTTGCTATTGTGACAACACTACAGTATATTCCATCACTTTCGTCTTTCCGTCTTTCATCATGTGCAAATCTGGTAATCTACTGAAATACAGATAAATATAGATCAACTGTAAATAATGTTTGAATTCAACATTACACACTAAATTGCCTTTATGTTGTGTAAATATTAGCATTAATATATAATATTAAGTCAGTATGTTAATAGTAAAAAAAGTAATTATAAATCCCATACTATGTAAAAATGCATATTCTGAAAAGATTTATGGCATAAATTTTGACTGATTCATTGTCTGTTATATAACCCAGATCTAAAATGTTCTGTTTTTGGCACTTACGTCAGTAAAGCTAAGTAGCTATCTCAGCAAAGTGCCATTGAAACCCTTCTGTGCCCATCACGATCCTGAATTTGGCAGTATTTGACACTGGGATCTCAGTGGGAAATCACTCCACCCCTCCCACACCCCATCAGACAACACGGCAAATGTATCTGTGTCAACAGGTTTTATGTGTGTGTGTGATTTTTTTTTGTTGTGCTCGTTTGATTTTCCTCTTGAAACATCATGATTAAATCACAAGCTGTATGCTGAAAGCTTCACCCGTGCATATTCAATTGGTGTGCATATTTGGGAGCAGATGCACCGTACAGATGCATTTACCATCTTGCGTTTGTTTTAGATTATTTAAATATTTTAAAAAGATATTTGATTTTTTTAAAGCATGTTCTGTAGGTACACAGTGAGATGAATAAACAATACAGAACATGTAAGAGCATTGTGATATCTTATTTTTCCACATTATGTCAAAACACTTAAAAAGAAAAGCAAAAATGAATTTCCATTCCATTAAATGGCATTCATATAAGAACAAAAACATCAATTCTATGCAATCACTCATATTTGAAAGGCTCCAACAAACCAAAACAACCAGAAGAGGGGTCAGTGTTTTGTTGATTAGTGTTTTGTTTTTGTGGCTGCAAAAATCATCTCTCCACTGACAGCCATTCAGAAACTTCATTATTTATTATTTTGAATTTTGACAAAATAATTGTTGCAGGCAACATGTAAACGTTTCATTATATTTCAGTAGATGTCTTGCCAGTAAGCAAGGGCTCTTGAAAGCATGAAATGGACTTCACAACACCATTATCCAGCACAAAATTAACGCTGCAAAGCCTGACATGAAATATTAGAATTAAATATTAATAATAAGTTGTTTGTGTTTTTTGTGGGGTATCATTTTTCATACATTTTATGGCTCATATAGTAAGATATAGTGATATAAGTACCTAATGTCATATTAACGGTACAAAAAATGCCTCAATCTTAATCAGAGGCACAAACTGAGCAACAATTTGCAATTTAGAAAACCTTGTTTTGCTAAGCCTTTTTCTGCAAGTATGAAAACAATCAGCTCAGATTTGACGTAGGAAGGAGATCTTATTATAATATCACCGCCCCAAAAGTTAAACTAATATGGTTTAAAATGCATGATTTCAGCACGACAGACATGATAATCAAAACCAAACAGATGTTTTTTAGCAGTGTATCTGAGATACGAGCTGTAAAGGCACAGCTCTATTCTGGAAAAGGGGACGGGGAGCAGCAGCTCATTTGCATTTAAAGAGACATGCATTTAAAAAAATGGCGTGTTTCTGCTTCCACTTAAAAAGGAGTTTTTAAAAAACAATATAATAAATGATCTGTGGGGTATTTTGAGCTGCAACTTCACAGACACATTCTGGGGACACCTGAGACTTACAGTACATCTTGTAAACAGTGGCATAATAGGTCTCCTTTAAACTATCAGTTAGAGTGCAAAAGGTATGCAGATTGCATACAACAAGTTTTGATTATGTTCATAATGTAGAGAAATTTGCATATCAAATATGATACAGTAGGGTTAATTAGTCACGTTTACCGCTGCTAATCACATACTTCTGAAAGGCGCTGCAGCAGCCGATCAACTGACATTGAGATTCATGGGAATGTGACATTGACAAATGCAACACTCCCTCTCACAGACATGCACACATACACATCTAATAGATTAGCTTTCTAATCTCAGTGACGTGTGGCATAAAGTTGACTAGAACACAGCTGGGAGCTCCAGACCAAATGTTGAGATGAACAGATGTCTATGAGAAAATTCATTAGCATATCCACCTTGGTTGAATATGAAATTCAAGCTTGATTTTCACCTTCAAAATATTTACAATGCATTCTGACTGGAGCGTTTTGATGGGATTTACCTTTAATGTCAGTGTACATGCATGATCACACACACATACATACACACACACAAACGTAGAGCGTATCATCTGGGGAGTGGGATCTTTTGAATGAGTCCCAAGTGACTCCCTCCCCAGCCTCCACATGGCTGATCACCTCTGCCGCCTGCTGAGCAGTCATGCGGCCCGGTGTGTGATTCAGACAGAGATGAACGTTCTGCTCCATTTAACGCATATGCTGAAGTTCCCAGCGCATGTACTTGGCATTCCTGAGTGACATCTATCATTCCATCTGAGCTCACTCACTTCCTGCAGCGATCATCAGGGACAAACTCTTCAAACTTAACTTTCATCCAAAGAACCTTTTCCCCCTATAAAGAACGATTCCATGGATGTTACATTTTCTTCACTTTAGAATTTGTTCACTTCCAGAATTAAAATTTCCTAATAATTTACTCACCCCCATGTCACCCAAGATGTTCATGTCGAGAAGAAATGAAGGTTTTTGAGGAAAACATTGCAGGATTTTTCCCCTTATGGTGGACTTCAATGGTGCCCAACGGGTTAAAGGTCCAAACTGCAGTTTCAATGCAGCTTCAAAGGGCTCTACACAATCCCAGTCGAGGAATAAGTGTCTTATCTAGCGAAACAATTGGCCATTAAAAAAAAAAAATACAAGTTTATACACTTTTTAACCACAAATGCTTGTCTTGCACTAGCACGACCTCACACATTACGTAATCACGCATGCGTGACGTAACCAAAAGTAGCAACCCAGTGCAAGACGAGCATTTGTGGTTAAAAAAAAATACTATTTTTTTGTTTGTTTTAAGAAAATGACCATTCGTTTTGCTAAATAAGACCGTTATTCATCAGTTGGCATTGTGTAGACCCCTGTAGAAGCTACATTGAAACTGCAATTTGGACCTTCAACCAGTTGATCCCCACTGAAGTCCTCTATATGGAGAAAAATCCTGGAATGTTTTCTCAAAAACCTTACTTTTTTTTTCGAAAAGAAAGACATGAACATCTTGGATGAACTTGCGGGTGAGTAAATTATCAGGAAATGTTCATTCTGGAAGTGAACTTCTCCTTTAAGAGTGCATTATACTGTATGTATATAATATTTGATTGATGAACAATTTGTAAATGCTCAAGTCAGAACAACCAGGGATCATTTCTACAATTCAGTTTACAACATTAAAGTTTCCAACCACCTGGCGAGTTTTAGTTACTCACCGAAGCCCATTTTTACTCACAGTTGCACTTGACAAGTGTTAATTTGGGACCCTGTTACATGTTACAAGTGATGAGCACAGACATATTTAAATTCCAATGGCACCATGTACACTCTACCATTAAACATCTGCTTCATTAGGTAATTAATAGAAATAAACTTGAAAAAGAAGAAGCGCAGGCAGGCCTTGAGAGATGTGCTGAAATGAGCACAGCTTTAAAGAGGAGTACACTAGATCACCTTGTAGGGGCCTCAGGTACCTGTAACACTAATTGCGGTTGTTAAGAGCTCAGAAACATTTAATAGGTGTAATTATTCTGACATTCCACAAGGATCTTCACACGCACCGCAGGTCCTTTGGAAAACTGAGCAGCAATGCATACAAACCAAGAGCACGTCTGACATCCTATATTTTCCGTGTACCATGTGCTTAATGAGTCTTTTACTTACTTTCACATTTTTTTTTGACAGGATGTATATAGAGAAAGGATAGGAAATGATCAAGAGTGGGGAACATCATCAGCAAATGATGCAAGTCATATTCACAACTTGAAATTGTGAGCATTTAAAATTGAAGGTCATTCACTCCCCCCCACCTTCAATCTCTGCGTGACCTAGGAGTCGAACCCGCAACCTTTCGGTTACAAGTCCAACTCCCTAACCATTAGGCCACGTAGGACTTAAAAGTATATCATTACATTATTATTGTGTTAGAAATATGATTAAAATATAATGCCAAATGTACTGACAAGCATTCTAAAATACACTTTAATGTTTGTCATTTATTTAAAATATATAGATCAACTGTTTACATACACCTTGCAGAATCTGCAATATGTGCCCCTCAGAAGCTAAAGAAGATACTTCCCAAAAGACAAAATAATTTTAAATTTACCCTGATTTTCAAATTCATAAAGTTTCACCCCTCGGCTAGGTAACAACACAGTATTAAGTGCATGTAAACTTTTGAACGGGGTCATTTTTATTAATTCAACTATTATTTTCTCTTGTGGACTATATTTAAACGTCTTTTATGTGAAATGTCTTATAATAATGTAAAATAATTCAGGTCAGTACTAAATAAAAATTAACATGCATTTTGTATTATTTTGGTAAAATAATTAACATTTCGCAGATTCTGCAAGGTGTATGTAAACTTTTGACTTCAACTGTACTTGTTATTATACATTTGTAATGACAAAATTGTAATTTAGTACACGAAATATATTAACTTTAGTACTGAATAACAACACAGCTGAACTTCTTTTTCACAAGGGATACTGTTTAGAATTGATACAAAAAGTGGTGTATCAAAGTGTTTTTGGACACTTTCTGGCTGTCAAATGATTTCCTATCTCTCAAGGTCATTCCAAAACTAAAGAAGATAAAAAAAGAAGATATTTTGAAGAATGTTGGACAACACTAGACCCAACTGACTCATATAGACAAAACCAAAGAAAGGTTTTATTGCATTTTAATGCCACTGTATGGTTAATAATCTATATAGAAAAGTCTTCGGAAACAGAGAATAGGAGTCAGTACAAAATCTTCCATCGGTTTTCCCGTAGCAAGAGAGCTTTTGTAGCAAATGGGCCTCTGCCAATTATCTACAGTCTGCCGCTCAGGACTGTTTTATCCCTCCATTGAAACACAGCAACACTGATGGATTACCGGTGTGAGATGTGAAGAGGAGGGCAAACTAAATCATACAGGCCAAGTTCAGATGTGTAGGAGGGCGGGTCCAGACCATGAAGACACAGCAGACAAAGTTAGATGGAAGTCCCATCACCTCCTCAAGACACCTTTTGAAGGATTAAGCCTTTAAGCGTCTGAAAGTTTGCCTTTAATAGAAACAGAGAGGGAGGATTAGACAGATAAAAATCACCTCTAGGGGCGACGCTCCCTGCCTCCACATGCACTGAGGTGAGATACATGTCAATGCTCAGGGGAGGAAGGGATTAATTGTTTGCTCCCCTCGGTGATACAATCATGTTTTACAACCGGAGCCCAGAGGGAGGACCAGACAGCTTCTGCCAGTCGCTGTGCCTGCTGATAGGATTTTTTAATTGGATATGAGAAGTGAAGACTTGCTGGGAACAAGTCTTGGTCTCACTTAGAACAGGCGAGTCGTCTTGTGACAGACTTCTGAGGAAAGCCATAATCTCTGCAACTTGTTCCAGTGTTACCAACAGTTAAACGATTTGGTGTTTCTCAAATCCAGTGAACATTCGCAAACAGCGTTGCAAACTTGTGTATAGCCGAAACTATAGCCCTCAACCTGTGGTTACAAACATAGGTTCCTTTTAGTATGCCATGTGCAAAAATGGTGAAGCAGTCCTCAAATGCCATGTTCGTTCACTTTTACTTACAGGAACATTAATTTGATCTCTAACTGATTCCCCACCACCACCTGTTCGACATTGTTAAAGATGACATATCATGAAAATCTGACTTTTTCCGTGTTTAAGGGCTATAATTGTGTCCGCGAGTCGCTCATATTTCATATTTCCCTCTTTGACACAGAAAGGGGATCTTTTTATAATATTACCGCCCCTTAATCTGCAAGTTTCCACCTACGGTGCCGCCATTGTGTTTTCACAAGTGACAACAGTGTGCCAGTTCTAACAGCATGGCAAATGTTTGAGCAAAGCATGCTAACTGCTCTGTTGTTGGCTGCACAGATGAGCACAGAAAACTATTTAGAGTCCCAGCCTCAGAGGAGACGAGACTAATATAAACATGTGATTTTTTTCCCAGCTGTTTACCTTCACAGACATAACCGTTTCTGTAACTCTTTTTTTTTTTACATAAACTTGTGTGTATTTAATAAAGAGACATGAAAGACAACGTAGTTGAGTACTCACATGGCGCATGACAGCTGCTTTCTGTGTGCGTGCTTCGGATGTGTGTGCTTAGAAAACCTTATATCAGAAGTTTAAACTAATATGGTTTAAAACACATGATTTCAATTCAACAGACATGATAATCAAAACCAAACAGATATCCTTTGGCAGAGTATCTCAAGTACAAGCTGTAAAGGCACAGTCCTATTCTGGAAAAAGGGGCAGGGAGTGGCAGCTCATTTGCATTTAAAGAGACATGCACGAAAACAGCGTGTTTCTGCTTCCACTCAAAATAGGCATTTACAAAATCATATAATAAATGATCTGTAGGGTGTTTTTCAGCTGAAACTTTACCGACACATTCTGGGGACACCTGAGACTTTTATTACATCTTGTAAAAAGGGGCATAATAGGTCTCCTTTAATATAATACATGGGGGTTGTTTATTAATTATTTTGTTTCAAATATTGAAATGAAATAAATTTACTTAACACAACACTGCTTTTGATTTTTAGCCTTGTTTATATAGATTGCATCTTTAATATGCAGTAATTGTATTCTGTCTTACTACACTGGCAGTTTTTTCATTTCTATTCATAGTTTTCAGTCACGTGACTGGCCTGGAGGGCAAAACATTAATAGAACTGCAGCACAAGCCTGTCAATTTTCCATCTGTTTCCAATCAACAAATATTTAGATCAACAACATAGAGGGAAACAACTCCATAAATGCAGTTATGCCCTAAAATTCAAGGTGCAAAAAAGCCCCTGTATGTGAGTGCTTATTTTGTCACAATCTATCACAAGCTTAAATGTGACTTTATACAACAGGTCAGTAAATAAATAGTTAATATTGTGTTATATTTTAAAAACTATATTATGTGTTTTTGCTCAATTTGGCAGGGAACATATTACCTTTGAAGCCATAGCAAAATTGTTGCATGTCTCCAAGCTACACATCAGTGTTTAGTTTCTGAATTAATCCGTGTTTTGAACGAATAATGTGAATCAATGATTCAAAGGCATATTTATAAAGAGAGCCATTTACTTCATTACTGAATGAATCAGCAGTTTGAAGGACTCAAATCGAATAAACAAATGACTAATAAAGACATTTACCACCACCTGCTGACAGTTTCTTATTTAGAGTATCATTTCATTAATAATAATAATAATAATAATAATAACAACAACAATAATAATAATAGAAACATTAAAGCAGGGGTCACCAAACTTGTTTCTGAAGGGCCAGTGTCCTGCAGAGTTTACCTCCAACTTTCCTCAACACACCTGCCTGGAAGTTTCAAGTATACCTAGTAAGACCATGATTAGCTGGTTCAGATGTGTTTGATTAGGGTTGGAGCTAAACTCTGCAGGGACACCGGCCCTCCAGGACTGGGTCTGGTGACCCCTGCATTAAAAAAAAACAAAAAAACAAATAATAATAATTCTGTCATCATTTACTCACCCTCATGTTGTTTCTTTTGTGGAACATAAAGTATTTTAAAGACATTATATGAACAAAAAATACTGAGATATTTCTCAAATGATCTTCTTTTATGTTCCATAGTTCAAGTTAGGCCATTGCAGCCTAAATGTTTATGTGTAGTATATGTAATGTTCAATCAAATAAAACATTTCTTTCTAAAGATACAATTTGTAATGTCTACTTGATACTTTCTTATTTAACACAAAAATAGCTTTAAATAATCTTTTGTGGGTATTTTCACAGTCTTTTTTTGTGATTAATTTTATTATTAAAATCTGAACCAACTATATATAAATATATATAAATTGTGATGTAAAATAGTGATGACACTTAGACATTAATAGTTCTTGGTTACTTTCTGAAGCAAACTGCTGAGAAGTATTTGGAATCAAAAAGTGTGTAATTATTATGATTTTTTAAAATGGTTTTGAAAAAAAAGTCTCTTATGCTCATAAAGGCATTTATTTGATAAAAAATAAAACAAAAACAGTAATATTGTAAAATACTATTACAATTTAAAATTTTAATTCATTCCTGTGATGCAAAGCTAAATTTTCAGCATCATTACTTCAGTCTTCAGTGTCACAAGATCCTTCAGAAATCATTCTAATATGCTGATTTGCTGATCAAGAAACATTTCTTAAATATTATCAATGTTGAAGTTTGCCGCTTAATATTATTAATTAATTATTAATAAATTTTCTATCTAACTTTGTCTCCAGACTTTCTGTCTGTCTAAATGTGATATCAACACAATTACGTTAAAGGGGAATATACAGATCTTTTTGTCAATGTAGTTAGAACCTCAAACAAAACTGAGTGTCTGTCAGAGATTTGATTCCACTAACCTGACACAGACGGTGAGTGAAAGGACTTTAGCAGGTCTGTGGGTCTGTGCTGTCTGGAACAATTGTGAGAAGGATAAAAACTATTGAAACAGTTCTTTCAAGTCATCAGGATGATAAAATAGCCTAGTCTTCTGCGCTCTGTCTCAGTTTGTGATGTCCGTGAACTTTCAGTTGTTTTCTTTGCTTGCTATTACAATGACAGCTGAAAGACAAACAAGGTGCTCTCGAAATCGAAACCTTATTGAGACTCGTTTCTGACGGAGCAGCTGGCACTAGAATGTGAACGTGGCCACGCGCGTTGCTTTTTTCCGTAACGTGGCCACACTGCGTGCTATAAGTGGACCGTGCTTCCGTCACACACTTACGTGTAAATCATACAAAGACCCTCTCATGCCATAAAAGAAACAGCATGAAACATCCAGTGATGAGAGGAACTATACGGGGTGGGGAATTGCACCGCTCAGCTCGGAAAATGTGCCGGGGAGTTTATGGATTTTGAGGTTGCCGTGGCAACAGCAGCAACCGTTCTTTGAAATAGCTTTAGAAGAAAATGTTGACAGTCTATTAAAAGCAGGGAGACTATAGGAAAAAGCGCACATCATTTACCATGTTCTTCCTGACATAAAGTCAGGCTCCCCATGGATTTGACAGCACCCTGTACTCTTTTTTGAATGATATGAACGTGAGCTCCTTTGGCCTCTTCTCATTGTTCCTTAGGTGGAGTCTTGAACAGATCTATTATCTACCCCTTGCTAAAGTGTTTCCAAGGTACAGACAGACTATAAAAGCAATTAAGAATCTGTTCATTTCAACAGAGGAAATTACCATTCCTGAATGTTCATTTGTAGCGCAAATTATTTCACAATTATTGCAATGTTCTCAGCCGGTGTCTCTCTCTTCAATTAGATCAGAATGTACCGTGAAACCGGCAAACGACGCGCTGGAAATATCACAGAAACCGACAACAGCCACTCAAGTGAATGTAGGTTGTGGAGAAGAGAGATTTGACATTATGTAAACAGACACTAGTCGAGCCGTGAGTGGCCGCCAAAGCAGTGGAAGTGACAAATTCTCAGCGGGGAGACGGAGACGCAGCCCGATGGATCTGGCCGAACAATAGGGATGGCAACAGCTTCTGCTGCTCCGCGCTCTCTATGGAAACATGCAGAACAAGAGGGATTACGGCAGCACGGAGACTGTCCAATCAAACGGTGCCCGCAAAAGCCTCCGTAATCAAAAAGGCTTCACATCAGAATAAAGGTGCTTCTCTGAATCTTGACACGCTGATGATAGCCTTATGAAAGGATAGGCAGGAAGTCGGTTCGGTAACAAAGCAGTAAATTAGTTAGGGATAGTTGACCCAAAAATGAGAATTGTGTCATTATAATTACTCACCCTCATGTCATTCAAAACCAGTAAGACCTTAGTTCATCTTCAGAACACAAATTAAGATATTTTTGATGAAATCCGAGAGCTTGCATAGACAGCAAAACAACTACCACATTCAGGGCCCAGAAAGGTAGTATAAGGACCAGGGGGCGATTCTAGGTTTTTCATTTTAGGGGGGTATACTGTTTGCATTTCTAGTACAAGGCTTTCTTTAAAACACGTATGCGAACCTGTAATATGTATTATATTAAGAGTTACATTTTCAAATGAAAATGGCGACATGATAGTTTTATAAAGTATGAGTTCATATGTGTTAATCGGGCTTCAGTCAGCTGAAGAAACAGCTGTGGTATGACGAGGGGTGAACGCAGCAAATACTTTACAGTAGATGGGGAACCGATTGCTCTCCCATGATATTTTGTGAACAGCATTTATGACAAAGAACTGCACAGATGCAGATATTAATCTATCGATAAACACACACCTTGTCCTCTGTTTCTTGTTTTGCGTGGTCTGCGGAATGAAGAACGCGCTTAAAGAAAGATGGGGAGGAGCCGATACAGCTATTGCCCCCCTAAAAATGGCCTAGTGATGCCCATGGTAAGGACATGGATAAAATAGTTCATGTGACGCCAGTGGCTCAACCTTGATTTTATGAAGCTACAAGAATACTTTTTGTGTGCAAAGAAAACAAAAATTTCAAATTTATTCAATTTCTTCTCTTCCGTGTCAGTCCTGCGGTCCATGCAGGGTCATCAAAAACTTCCTAATTTGTGTTACGGAGATGAACAAAGGCTTTACAGGTTTGGAACAAAATGAGGGTGAGTAATGACAGAATCTTCATTTTTGGAAAAGTTCACTTCCAGGACATCTCTCTCCATATAGTGGAGGTCTATAGTGCCTGTGAGTTTGAACTTCCAAAACGCAGTTTCAGTGCAGCTTCAAAGGGCTATAAACAATCCCAGCCAAGGAGGGCTGATAAGGGCCTTATCTAGCAAAACAATTGGTTATTTTCTTTAAAAAAAAAATGTACAATTTATATACGTTTTAACCTCAAATGCTCATCTTATCTAGCTCTGCGATACACATGCGAACTCTGTGTAATCCAGGTCAATACACTTATAGGGTAAGTCGAAAACCTTCCATCTCATTTTCTCCTCCAACTTCAAAATCGTCCTACATCGCTGCAGATATACCGACCGAGTGTTTACAAAGTTAATGTGCAAGGAGGGTCAAATACCCTTTACAAAAAAGGTAAAAACAGTGATGTAGGATGACTTTGAAGTTAAAAAGTATATAAATTGTATATTTTTTTTAGAAAATAACCAATTGTTTCACTAGATAAAACCTTTCTTCCTAGGCAAGGATTGTTTAGAGGCCTTTGAAGCTGCATTTAAACTGCATTTTGGAAGTTCAAACTCATGGGCATCATAGAAGTCCACTATATTGAGAGAAATCCTGAAATGTTTTCCTCAGAAAACAATTTCTTTACAACTGAAGAAAAACAGACATGAACATCTTGGCTGACAAGGGGGTGAGTACATTATCTGTCATTTTTTGTTCTGGAAGACTTCTCCTTTAATGTTGTTTTAAACTAAAAGAAACAACAAGTTTTTAAGAAAAATGTTGATGCAGTGACTATTATCTTACACCATCAAAATGTTGCTTTTGTGGTCAGTTGGCAAATTATTGGCTATTTATATAATACATATACCAGTATAATGAAATACCAACCCTAGGGAATTATCTTTTTTGTGTGTTTGTATGTATAGCATTTACAAGTTTGGGGTTGTTTTTTGAAAGAAGTCACTTATGGTTAGCTAGGCTGTTTATTTGATACAGTAAGAATAAATGTAAAAAAAATAAATAAATAACACAGTAAATTCAGTAATACTGAGAAATGTTATTACAATTTAAAATAACTGCTTTTGATTTTAATACAATTTAAAAATATAATTTATTCCTGTAATACAAAACTGAATGTTCAGCATCATTACTCCAATCTTCAGTATAACAATCCTTCAGAAATCATTCTAATATAAAGCATTTCAGATTTTTATCAATTTTGAAAATAAACCCAGCAGGCACATCATAAGACAATGATATTTGGTTAAATTTTGGTTGCTATGTCAGGTGTCCATAATTCAATGTCAATTGAACGACTAATGTCAACGTTAATTAGATGTCCAATACCTATGTCAGCTGACATTTATATTTTGTTGTTTTTAGGTTGTGTAACCAAAATCCAATGTTAAATCAGTGTCAATTGATGTCAAATATTGACATCAGACCGGTTTTAATTCTCAACCTAAATGCAATGTCTGTCTGACATTGGGGTTCAACGTCAACCAGATGTTATATTGACGTCTGGTGCCTGCTGAGATTGTGCTGCCTTTTTTTTTTTTTTTTTTTTTTTTTTTGTGAAAAACAGCACAAAGGAAGTTTTCAGTGCTGGTGAACTTAAATTTCAGGCTGTTCCTCACACAAAGCTTTCATATAGTTTCAAAAGACTTGAAATAGCCTACAGTACACAATAGAGTCTGACATTGAAACCCGTGTCCACTTTCATTGTATGAAAAAAAAGCTTTTTTTTTTTTTTTTTATCCGAAGTCATAGGCGTACATTCAAACAAGAGCAAATGATCACATTTTATTTTCTAACCCTGTAAATGTGTAATATTGAATCCCCTGCAGGATTTCGTAGTGTAGGATAAAAGTCGCAAGAGTAAAGTTTCCTTATAAGAGTGTTTGGGTTGAACCTTCATCTTGTGATGACCACAGGACATGGGGCTAACTTTTCTTCTCTTATAACCACTTAACCATTAGGCTGGAAGAAAAATATTATGAAAAGGTCAATTTAAAATAAGAATTTAATATTATACCGCAAGAGGCTCACGCCACATGAGGTCAAAATATCAATGTCACTAGACAGCATACTGTATTCTTTCGGACCTCTAGAATTTTTTTTTTTAATCGCCCTTCACTAGATTGAAAAGTTCACATTTTGCTATCGCAAGCCTGCCCAGGGTGGGAATTCCGGTCTCCAGATAAAGTCATAATTGCTCTGCCATTCTCCTGCCACAATATACATCCCGCTCCCTTCCTCCAAACCCTGCCTGACTGCCTCTTCTAGAGTTCTTCCATAAAAGAGTGGAAACCGAAAATAGAACCAACACAAAGGCTTGCAGTATCTCTGCAGTGATGAAAAATTACAGACTGCACTGACTAGTCAAGAAGTTGACTAGTGGGTTGTGTCTCTGTTGACTAGTCATGGATCACAAGACATTAGTTGTGTTTGTTGTATACTGCACAACTACAGGATGAAAATTTGCTACAGATACTGAGTTAGACATGACTTTTTGGATCATTTATGAGAATGCAAACAGCATGAATCTGACAAAAGACATGCACATTTTCATTTCTCACCTGCATCATCTCATCTGAACGGACATTCTCACCGCTCACACACTTTCAGTCAATACTTCGCTTGACTTGCCAAAAACAACAAAGACTCCTAAAACTTCATAGTGAGAGTGATTTACACAATGTGAAGACTGACTTACCAAGAATTTTATTACTTTTCTTGATGACTAGTCAACTATTAAACATGCTCAAATGAAAAACAGAAATCAGAAAGACTTTTAATTGATGTTTAACCACACCACAGTCACAAAGCTTTTAGGTAGAACACACTTCGGTTCCTCCTGTAACAATGTAGCAATGCATATCGTATAATAAACCATAGCAAATCCATACAGGTGGAGCTGGGGAGGTGGAGGGTTTTAGAGGAACTCTGAAAGTGCACTGCAAACTGCTCTAGTGAATGTTAACCAGCTATTTAAATGTAAAGCAGCAAGCCCATTGGCTGCGCATGAAACATGAACCAATCAGCTTTTGCAGAGTAGTTTAACACTGTGAATATCATCAGTTTGCATTAAAGACCCATCCTGCGCCATCTAGTGTTTCATGACTGAACTTGTTATGTGTTGCATTAGGTATTATAAACTAACAATAAATAACAAACTTCTCAGCAATTATGATCTATTTTTTCTTGGGCTGTCAAATTATTAATCACGATTAATTGCATGTTTGGATCTGAGGTCCAAGATGATGCCACCCTAGCACAAACATTTGCATAAACATTGCCTCCAGAGCATGACATCAACAAATAGTCATCTCGTCACCGTAGAGACAAAGCATTTAGGCCACGCCCACACCTCGGAGGGAGAATTCTAACACTCTCTGTTGACTTTGTATTGCGGGAAGCTGCCTCCTTGTCATTTCTGACTTGTAACAAAAAACAGAACAATGTCTATAAGCAACTATGTTTTTATAAGCTGTCAACCTATTAAAAAAAAAAAAAAAAAACGCTGTTTAAGGACAAATAGTTGTATATGTCAGGGTATTTCAATTTGGGCCATTCAGTTTGATCATTTCTCCAACAAAAGGAAGGTAAGGAAAAGGAGCACTGACATAGACCAATAAAATTTTGTTTCTCAACATATCAGGTTGACACAGGGTGGTGAAATAATCCTTTAACATGGTTAAAATAATAAATGTTTCCTGTTGCGATGAAGTTTCTGTCCATTGGGCGTAGTTCTCAGAGTAACATGACATGCTGCACTACTTTTTTTGGGTCGACAGCTTATAAAAACGTAGTTCTGAGTTTTTCAGCTTGTTGACTTTACATCTTGTCTCATAGCAGCTTTTAGACATTGTTCTGTTTTATGTCGCTCTGTCTCTATAGGCCCTGCCCACTGGCGTTCAGAAGCTTATCAGCTGACACTTGATTACGCTGAATGCGAGTGTCACATCACATCGAAATCAAACATAAACTACAATCAATGGACACAGTATACAGATGCATGTTCACTTTCTGACACAGTCCACGTGCTTGAGTCTGTCGTCAATAGGTCAAATGGAGTGAAAGAATGTTTGCTTTAACGCGTTGGGTTTAAACAACTCGTTTGCGTCTTTGTACAAATATTAGAGGGATCCAAGCATAAGGAACAAGTGGAGAGTTTATTTTTAATGCCATCCTGGATCATCATGGATTGAGTGTTTCATTTTGTAAACAAGGCACTGTGTCATGGAAAGTTCACAAAGAAACATTTGTTGACAGATGAAGCAGTACTGCGGTAGATCTGACTGCAGCTGCATCACAAACTGTAGGTAAATTATTTAATAATGCTTTATCTGGAAATGACTATTTTATTTTCATTATGTTGTCAAACACTCCCATGCTATAGTGAGGGGGTGTTAATACTGTTTCACCACTTGTCCAAAGTTTCACTCATGTTTATGCTAATAACTTTTGAACTGTAACGCACAGAAGCTAAATTTTTCCTCTGATTCCTTGGCTCATGCATGAGTCGAATGAACACCTAAATTTAAAAATCGCAAGGTTTAGTTTTTTGCTATTTTTAATTGTTCGAAAAACCTACTTTTTTGAACTCGTCCTAGAAGGTTTGTCTGTTTTTTAGCAAAATTGGTTCAGATCATCTTCAGACCATGCTGGCAAGAAGTTATGGAATTCAAGTTGATTTGTCAAACCGTTTTCGAATAACGCGCAAACGAATTTGACGCAAAGCACGCAAAAATGGACATGAGACTATGTCTCTGCAACGGTTTGGCGTATTGAGACCAAACTTGGTGTGTGTTATAACAAGCATGACCTGATGGTACCTGCAGTGTTTTGGTGCAGTGCCACCTAGTGGTCAGAAGATACACCAAAAATCACAAAACTGGTCTCGTTAGATTCGGTGGATCATGCACCAAACCATACCTAATTTTCCCATGTCAGCCATTTTGGGCTTTGGCCATTTTGATTCATGTTGAAAACCTACTTTTTCAAACTCCTCCTACTCCGATTTTCACCAGATTTGACTCGGATCATCTTCAAACGATGCTGACAAAAAATTATCGATTTTGTGTCAATGTACAGTAGGAAACGTTTTTCGTTTAGTGCATCAATGAATTTGCTGGAAAGATGCCAAACTGCATCTGAGGCTGTATCTCTGCAAAGCTTCGACATATTGACGGCAGTTTTTTTATGTGCCATTGTCACCTCTCATTGACCACACCACATCAATTTGGTAACCGCGCCACCTATTCGTCGAGAGTAATAAACCATTAATTAACCATTAATTATGACATTTCCAAACATGCTAATAACTTTTAATTGCATTAGCCTATCGTACTGACACTGGTCTCAAAATATTCCTTGGGTCATGCTGACAACATAGATACCAATTATGCCATTGTTGGCTGAACTTCCTGTCCGCCATTTTGATTTATGTTGAAAACATACTTTTTCAAACTCCTCCTCGACCGTTGGTCCAATTTTCACCAAAATCGAATCAGATCATCTTCAGACTGTGCTGACAAAATGTTATATATTCCGTGTCGATAGACATTACCGTTTTTGTACAGCGATGCAACACATTTGAGGAATGATGCCAGACTATATCTGAGGCTGTATCTCTGCAAAGCTTTGACATAATGGTATGCCTTGAAATATTAAAAATGCATTGTTTTTGTAGAAATTAATATACATTTTGGAAAAATTCCTTGTTAGTTCCTGTTGGCTATTGCATTAACAAATTTTAATATGTTAAACCTTATTATGTAGTGTTACCAAATTGCATCTCCGTGATTCATTGAGCAAACAGCTGTTGGTTTGAAACATGTTCGATTCCCATCTGGAGTGAACAGGTTTGACAAAAATTAAGCAGTGATTTTATCAACATGAATATGAAACAGATGAGTTGGTTTGAGCAATAGTTTCTAACATGACTGTTTTTACGAGCTGAATCATGGGTGTAAGAAACTGAACTGAGATGTGTGAAATTACTCCAATAATTGTAACAAACAGGAATATGGGCCTTGAAATGGCTTAATTGGAAAGTTTTAGAGCATGTAATGTACCACAGAGGGGTGTTATGGTGACAAACTGGTTAAAACTAGTTAATTGAAATGAGTTGTTAAAAAGAACTGAAATCTTGTTCTCTCTTTCCTCGGTGTATCTTGGCAGTGTGCCTGTGTTTTTGGGTCACTGTGTTCATGACAGGATGTGTGTATCCTTCACACAGCAGGCACAGGCCAGTGACTGAATAGATGGGCTGGCCATGAACATTTATACAGGGTGATGTAAATGCTGTTAACCTGGATCAAATCATTTTGGCGCTACTGTTCTGCAAGTGCCCTTGAAAGAGAAGGAGCTTTGACCTAAAACTTTCAGTACGCTTCTTCTCTGAAAAGAAACCGATTTTCTGATTCCCTCTTGAGGCCTGGTTTTCCAGGACCATGAGAAAGCAGGTTACCTACTTCAAAGTACCTGAATGTCAAAGAAAACATGTTATTCGGAGAGCGTTTTCAAAGAATTTCCACTATCTGTCTATATTTGCTGGCATTCGTGTCATGCAAAGCAGGTCAAAAAAACTCACAATATAGACTCATTTGCAAAAATAGACAAAAACATGTTTAAATGTGGGTCATACCCTGCTGTTTTACTTTGAGCTTCACTTCAGTTATGGTGACATTTCTCTGAATATTAATAGAAACGAAACAGGGAACGTGGCACAAAACATGTGCAAAGCACCACTCAAGGCATCTGTTGATTGTAGCCCCGTCTTGCCATCCTCTTCCTGCAGGGCCTCATTTCCCGCCATCAGACTTTGCCTTACGTGATTAAGTTTCCAATTACTGATGTCTGCCAAGTTCCATTGGCTCCATTGAGCGGGTCTGGATCGCTCTTCCTCTTCTGAGGCTGAGAGCAGCGTGTTGGGAGTCTAAAATAGGAGGATGTTCTTGCATGCTGAAGCAAAGGGAACCGAGCAGAAACCCGTCGAGGCTGATCGACAAGTGTTATAAATGAATATGTGAGCAAAGTGGACAGATGAGCCATTTTTTAATGTCTAAACATGAAGAGAAAAAATATTAACAACAAGATGACTTAAAAATGATTTATTTCCTTTGCAGTGTATGGGTGCCATCAAAATGAGAGTCCAAACAGCTGATAAAAACATCACAATGTGTGTTTAAAACAGTTTTAGACTGTTTGTGCTTGAAAACGGCGTTTGTTTTGAGCAGATAGAAACAGATTTGGAGAAATTTAGCATTACATCACTTGCTCTCCAATTAATCCTCAGCAGTTAATGGGTGCCGTCAGAATAAGAGTCTAAACAGCTGATTCAAACATCTGATTTTTTAAAACTGTTTTCGCTTGTAAATGGTGTTTGTTCTGTGCATATAGGAACAGATTTGGAGAAATTTTGCATTACATCACTCGCTCATCAATAGATCCTCAGCAGTTAATGGGTGCCATCAGAATGAGAGTCCAAACAGCTGATAAAAATATCATGTTTTTTTAAAACTGTTTTGGACTGTTTTCACTTGTAAATGGTGTTTGTTCTGTGCATACTGGAACAGATTTAGAGAAATTTAGCATTACATCACATGCTCACCAACAGATCCTCCGCAGTTAATAGGTGCCGTCACAATGAGAGTCCAAACGGCTGGTAAAAACATCATAATGTTTGTTTAAAACTGTTTTGGCTGTTTTCACTCATAAATGGTGTTTGTTCGGTGCATATTGGAACAAATTTGGAGAAATGTATCATTACATCACTTGCTCACCAGTGTATCCTCAGCAGTCAATGGGTGCCATCAGAATGACAGTCTAAACAACTGATAACAACATTAAGTTTCAAGTTTTTTAAAAAATGTTTTGGACTTTTTCGCTTGCAAATGGTGTTTGTTCTGTGCATATTGGAACAGATTTTGAGAAATTGAGCATGAAATCACTTCTTCACCAGTGGATACTTTGCAGTGAATGGGTGCCATCAGAATGAGAGTCCAAACAGCTGATATCTGATATAAACATCACTATATATATATATATATATATATATATATACATATATATATATATATATATATATATATATATTAATTATTATTATTATTTTTTTTTTTTACTGTTTTGGACTTTTTTCACTTGTAAATGGTGTTTGATCTGTGCATATTTCTCTCATGATTACTTTCCCTTACTAAAGAAGCCAACAATTTGAAATTGAAAACCTTTAATGGATGGATTTTTTATTACAGACATGCAGCTTTATGCTTCACAAGAGGTTAACTGATGGACTGGAGTGGTGTGATTACTTCTTGATTATTATCATGTTTTTATAAGCTGTTTGGACTCTCTAACGGCACCCATTAACTGCAGATGATCCATTGGTGAGCAAGTGATGTAATGCTAAATTTCTCCAAATCTCTTTTGATGAAGAAACAAATTCCTCTACATCTTGGATGGCCTGAGGATCAGGACATTTTCAGTAAATTTTAAATATTTTTGGTCAAATATTCCATTAAAAATGCACTCCAAAAAGAAGCATTGCAAAAAATAGCAGTACTTTTGACAAGGTGTTGTAGTATAAAGTCCAAGAGCACTGTTGCATTGGCCAGCTGAACATAAAAAAGGGTGCATCTAATAATTAAATCAAAGGAACAGCAAACTAAATGAAAAAGCAGTTACTTCAGAGCTAAGTTAAATCACCCCTTCTGTGAGTTTGCAACACTTCCAAACATATTAGCGCAGTGCTTCAGTGTCAGTAGTGTAGAACAGATTTTGGATACGTGTCCTGTAGACTGCAACAGATTCTGAAAAGATAATCAAAAGGCAGATGGAAAAACAATGCAATTCCAGCTGGTGAAATACAAAGCCAGCTGAAGGCAACGTGACCAGCTGAGAATAAAGTATAAAGATATAATCAACACAGAGCCTACAGTCATAATCCAAACATGCTCATTCACTAGAAAGCTGAACTGAGTTGAGTTGACTCATGAAGAAATATTTATCTTTCTCCATGCCCAGAATGTTTTCAGCAAAGCCAAGAATGATTTAATTGGATTGTTTTTGCTAAGATCATTTAACACTTCTTAACTGTTTCATTAATATAAAAATTCTGCAATCACTTTACATAATCTGGAAACCAGACTTTTGGCTATTGATTTAAACTCTGGAACATAATGAAGCTCATACTGCGACAAAGCTCATTTAAATTACAGTGCGGTGTTCTGTTCTGCAGACAGCACTGAAGAAATGAGTAGAAACTGAGTGTTGACTGTGGTCATGATTCATTTATGTCCAGACAAAACAAATGCACAGTTTTAGAGACCCAACCCTGGAACACAAGCAGAATAACAGGTACGGTTGAGAAACTTGATTTTAAAACACAGGTTTAAAACACTAGTTTGCATAATTTACAAAGCGTTTATTAATACAATGTCATGAAACTTGCAAAAATGAAACGTAAAACTGCCATCAGTGTACAATGCATTGCAAAATGTATTGCAAATATGGCAATTAAATTTACATATAGGAATAAAAACATTTTATTTCAGATGTTTGCACACTAAGATTTACTGCCCTAAATATATTGACATTTTATTCACCTGAGGGTTTCACTTTTTTCATGTAGATTATTTCGACTTTAGTAGGGCACTATAAAATCCATTTTGTTCCCAAATTCTGTTTTATTTTTTCCCAAATTCTGTTATATTTTTTCAAAATTCCATTTAAATTTTTTCTGGATTCCATTTTTAATAGCTAAATTAATTAAAATATTAATCAAAAAGCAAAACCACTTTGAAACACACACAATTTCTCAGCAGTTTATTAAAAGTTTAACAAAAATGTAATTTTTAAAGCCTTCTGAAATATGTATTTCCTCTCTCAAATCCAGTTTTTTTCTTACCTAATTCTATTTTGCTTTAGTTTTCTGGATTCCATTTTAATTGTTTCATTAAACTTTATAATAATCAAAAGCATCTCTAAATAATTTATTTTATTTTAAAAAAAAATTGTATTAATACATTCAGTAATGTATTCCTGTCACAGTTTTTTTTTTTTAAGATTAACTGAACTTTTATTATTTATTTATTTATTTATTTATTTGTTTGTTTGTTTGTATATGACATGACGACAGATTTTTCCACAGAAAGCATGCAGGATTTATATTTAAATGCTATTTTTGTGGTTTAATATTCACAGACACTAGTCCATATTGCATTTACATTGAAGCGTACTGGCCTACTTATGATTTATACATCCAAAATTTGGCAAACTCTGTGAAATTCCATGCTACACAGTAAATTCTTTTTTATGACTAGATTACACAATTTATTCCACGTTTTCCACATCGTGGAAATCACAGGCCTTATAAGGGCCTTAATTTATTAATCGCAGGCTTTAAAATGGGCTTCATTTAGTAATGCTACTAAGTAACTTTGCAACTACATGTCAGCTAACTATCAATAATTTGCAACTACTGGTCAACTAACTCTCATCAGAGTATGTTAGGATGGGGTTAGTAGAATAAGTTGATATATATTTGCAAAGTTAACTTTTAGACAGTAGAATGTGTGTTGGTAAACTATTAAAATTACCCATTGAAGGTAGACATACTGATGCGTGCATAGCTGCGCTTTTAATTTAAAATATTTATTTTTTCTAACTTATTTTATCTATTTTGTACAAAGTACATTTAAAAATATTAGAAATGGAGGGAAATTAGCAAAATGCCTTCAAAATATAGTTAAATAATAATAGCTATTCCAAACAATTTCTAATTTCATTTCATTGCATCACCGAAGAATGCCATCTTTCAATGATTTCAAGCCCAGTGTTTGCTACTTATGCAGTGTATATCCACGAGACATGAGTGAGGCTGCCTGGATGTCACTATTTACCCATATGCTTGCATATGTGCATATACGCTTGCTGTAAATGAGCTTGTTAGGTGATTATGCTGTATTTATTAGCCTGTCAGCTTGCTAAGCAGTTACATTACTCACAGTCCCCTGCAAGCTCCCTAGAACTCACTGTCACACATGTGCAATGATTTTATCCATCTGTCCTGTTCAGTATCCTCTCCAAAATCTAGTAAGATGCCAAGACTGAAAGCATAGATCAGTATGTCATCTTTAACTTTTATATCTGGCCACAGGGAAAACAAGTATGAAACGCTCAAGTATAATCTGTAATAAAAACAAGGCTGCTGTGTCTTAAGGGAGCACTTGAAGGACCAATTGATTTTTGTTCTTCATGATTTTTTAAACCTGAAATCTGTTTAGCACTCAAGTGTATGCAGTAAATTGATTTCCTCTAATAAACATGACTGTGCTGGTTGAACATCACATTCATCAAGATGCTTTGGAAAGCAACTGTCGCTTAATATTGGAAAGAAAAACAACAACAACAACAACAAACAAAAACATAATCATAAAAACAACTACAATAAAATGCCAGTTTAACAACAATTTACTTCTTAAAGGAGAAGTCCACTTCCAGAACAACAATTTACAAATATTTTACTCACCCCCTTGTCATCCAAGTTTATGTCTTGCTGTCTTCAGTCGTAAAGGAATTAGGGTTTTTGAGGAAAACATTTCAGGATTTTTCTTCATATAATGGACTTCACTGGAGCCCCGATTTTGAACTTCCAAAATGTAATTTAGATGCAGCTTCAAAGGGCTCTAAATGATCCCAGCCGAGGAAGAAGTGTCTTATCTAGCGAAACGATCAGTCATTTTTTAAAAAACAATAAGCACAAAAGCTAGTGTAGCACTAACTCTGGGATGCGCGTTCACGACACTACGAATCACGTCTAGGTTCATCGTCTGTGTACTCCGGCTCAAAAAGGTAGAGTACGGTGAAAAACTCCATCTCACTTCGTTTGCTTTGTAAACACTGGGTCTGTAGTTCCGCGTGACCTTTGACGTGATTCAATAGTACGTAGCGTCGTGGATGCGCATCTCAGACCTAGTACAAGCTTTTGTGCTTAAAAAGTACAATTTTTTATTTTCCGAACAAAATGACTAAACGTTTCACTAGATAAGACCCTTCTTCCTCGGCTGGGATTGTTTAGAGCCCTTTGAAATCTCATTTAAACTACATTTTGGAAGTTCAAAATCGGGGCACCAATGAAGTCCATTATATGGAGAAAAATCCTCAAAAATGCTTTCCTTAAAAACCACAGTTTCTTTACGACTGAAGACAGAAATACATTAACATGTTGGATGATAAGGGGGTGAGTAAATTATTTGTAAATTGTTGTTCTGTTAGTGGACTTCTCCTTTAAGACCTTTAAGAAGGAGGGGGACCTTTTAAAGAAGTCAACTTCCAGAACAACAATTTACAAATAATGTACTGACCCTCTTGTCATCCAAGATGTTCATGTCTTTCTTTCTTTCTTCAGTCGTAAAGAAATTATGTATTTTCAGGAAAACATTTCAGCATTATTCTCCATATAATGGACTGATATGGTGCCCCGATTTTGAACATCCAAAATGCAGTTTAAATGGGGCTTCAAACGATCCCAAATGCAGTTGTAAACGATCCCAGCCGAGGAAGAAGGGTCTTATCTAGCGAAACGATTGGTTATTTTCATAAAAATAATATACTTTATATACTTTTTAATCTCAAATGCTCCCTGAACTCTGTGTTTTCAACCTCAAGACAGTTAGGGTGTGTCGAAAAATTCCCATCTCATGTTCTCCCTCAACTTCAAAATCGTTCTATATCACTGTTTTACCGTTTTTGTTAAGGCTGTTTGATCTTCTTTGCATGTTCACTTTGCAAAGACTGGGTCGGTACTTCTGCAGTGATGTAGGATGATTTTGAAATTATTTTTGAAGTTGAGGGAAAAAAATACGTTCAGAGTTTTTCGACCCTAACTGTCTTGAACTAGAATACACAGACTTCAGGGAGAGTAAGACAAGACGAGCGTTTGAGATTAAGAAGTATTTAAATTGTATTTTTTTAAACGAAAAAAAAAAACAAAACAATTGTTTAATTGTTTCGCTAGATAAGACCCTTCTTCCTCAGTTGGGATCATTTACAACCGCATTTGGGATCGTTTGAACCCGCATTTAAACTGCATTTTGGAAGTTCAAAATCGGGGCACCATATCAGTCCATTATATCCTCAAAAAACAAGTTTTCCTCAAAAAACAATTTCTTTACGACTGAAGAAAGAAAGACATGAACATCTTGGATGACAAGGGGGTGAGTACATTATCTGTAAATTCTTGTTCTGGAAGTGGACTTCTCCTTTAAGGGTCACAGTGAATTGCTTTTTGTGGCTCACTGAGGTTTTTCTTTGGTGAGGTTGATACTTGTGTCTGAACACTCTGATATTCATTCAGCATATGCCTCCGTTTCTGTGTGTGGTATTGAGCACAATCTTCAGAAGAATTATAAATGCTGTCAGCACTTTTATCTTTTATGGAAAAGAGAATTTCATGTAAGCTTAGCCAAAAAGACCATGAGAGCAAAATGGGTCTGTTTGAAATGATGAACCGACTCAAATAATGATGAAATTTTGAGAAATACAAATAAACGAATAAAACGTTTATTATAAAACAAAACAGAAACTGCGTGTCAACAAACCTACATCAAAGTTTATGCATTTTGAATAAGGCTGTCATTTCTTTTTTTCCTTTTTTAAGGAAAGACAACTAAATAAAAGGCTTTTATGTGCAATTTGTGAGCAAATAGTGTTGAAGACAGTGAAACTGTAATCTTAAGCAGCACTTCTCTTTACTCATCACACACACACTCACATTGGGTTTCCATGTTATATGGGGACATAGGCATAATGAGTTTTATATTGTACAAACTATATTTTTATTCCCTTACCCTAAACCTACATCCTCACACAAAAATTTCTACATTTGTGATGCGATTTGGGAAAACCCGTCGGATGTCACGCTGGGACATTTTTAGGAAATTCGAAAAATAGGTAGAATGTAATTTTTTGTGTCAAGATCAGGTTTTCATTAAATTATTATTCTATAACATCTCGTCTATCATCTCTGAAAATCTTGGCAAAATTCACTTGGCAAAATTCACACTTCACTGACTGTGTCTTTCTCTTATGTTAAGAATGCACTGCATCGGTGCTTTCTCTTAACACCACAAAAACAGGTAACCTATCAAAATAAACCATGTAACATATTTAATAAAGGTGTATCAATGCACATTCCTCGCCAGTCCTGTGTAAACTACGGCACGCAAAGTTTTTATTTATTTATCTAATATTGTGAGATGGCGAAGGGCAAGAGATCAACGCAGTCTAAAGTATTGCAGCTGCTCACTTAAACGATCTTACTCATCTCAGTCTGTTCAATCTTGGTGACGTCAGTGCCCTAAACAATGTTATAATGGACTATTTCACATCCAGAGATGAAGGATTGGATGATGAACTTACTAAAGAGGCGGAGCCCAGTGACAGTCTGTTTTATGCACAGTGTGCAAACAGTTACGCTGCGCTCGCTTTTTTAATGTAAACTATAAAGTACACTATTCATGCTATCTAAACATACAAGGAGTGATCAAAAGTTTAGAGATTATGCCTATGATAAACAACGGAAAACTGTCCTTTTTAGGGCACTGTTAGTCTGTTTGTGTAATGATGCAGTATAGCACTCTGACAGACAGCTCTCGTTAAACCCCTGAAGTGAAACCAGTCTCACTCTAAACCCGTTTTTCTCAAAATTTCATTCTTGAAAATCATCGCTATCAGCTAACTTTTGTTAGGTTCAAGTTCAAGTAGGTTCAAATAAAAACAGTTCTGGAAAGGGCTTGAACTCAGCTTTCACCATGTGTTGGGTTTTCCTAGAGCCCATTACTATTTCTCTTAATTTTAAGATTAATAAGGTTTCTAAGTTGTTTTTATTCATGCCAAAGTGTTGTATGAAGGGTTAGTGTAAGGGAATAGAAAACACAATTTAAAAACCATTATGCATTTGGAGTCTCCCCAAAAAACAGAAACCCAATGTGTGTGTGTGTGTGTGTGTGTGTGTGTACCTGGTATTCTCTACATTATGAGAACAAAATGTCCCCACATGCATAATAATACCTAATAATAATAAGAAGAATTATAAGCTTGTTTACCCAGAAAATGTGAAAAAGGACAACCTAGTAACTTTGTTTTGGTAAGCCTTTCTCTGCAAGCATGTGAAAAAACGAGCTCACTGATGTAGCAAGGGGATCTTATTATAATATTCCTGCCCCTTAATCTGCACATTTCCACCCATGGTGCCGCCACAATGGTGTACCAGATCTAACACAATAGCAAAAGTTCGAACAAAGCATGCTAACTGTTCTGTCATTGTCTGCACAGACGAGCATATTTAGAGTCCCAGTTTCAGAGGAGACAAGAGAGTACTTATTTATTTACTGTATATTACACTGCTGACATACAAATTTAATATGAACATGCAATTTCTTTTCCAGCTGTTTACCTTCACAGACATAAACAACGTTTTTTGTAACTCATGTGTGTTTTTAACATGAACTTGTGTGTATTTGACAGTTTAAGCGAAAAAGACATGAAAGAGAACTTAGTTTAGTACTCACATGCGCTCAGAAGTTTGAACTAATGACTTTGAAACACATGATTTCCTCACAACAGACATGATAAGCAAAACCAAATAAATGTCTTTTGGCAGAGTATCTGAGTTACAAGCTGTAAAGGCACAGCCCTATTTTGGAAATGGGGGCGGGGAGCAGCTCATTTGCATATAAAGAGACATGCACGAAAATGATGATGATTTCAAAATGATATAATAAATGATCTGTGGGGTACTTTGAGCTAAAAATTCACACACACATTCTGGGGACACCTGAGACTTATATTACATCTTGTGAAAATGGGCATAATAGGTCACCTTTAAATTATCCCTTTAAGATCAAATAATTGCATTTAACAAATTTAACATGTCTTAATGTAGAAAACACTACATTCAGTTCACACTTAAAGTTATTTCTGTATATTATTTCTGTAATAAGTACACTTCTTTTTCATAAGAGACAGCATGTAATATTAATATTAAATAACAAAATCATTCATTACCATTCACTACAAACTTGCTTTTCACTAGGTTTTAAATCACAACTTTGACTTGTAAATACAACTTTGCTTGGTCATTCATGTGCTCAGAACTTTTAATTTATATTTCTGATTATAGGGTGAATGAGTTTTTCACTTATGGGAAATATATTTTACTTGCTGCACTTTAATAATTAAATTTCATCATACATTGAGCTCAAGGGAGGCAAGAAAGTGTTATTTAAAAAGAAAAATAATGATTTTCTTTTGATATTTTGTAACGTTTTAACAGTTTGTTTTTCAATTGTCAAACATTTTTTGTAAAATACTCCTTTGCTATTGACCGCCTTCCCTCGCCCTTATATCCTAATTCACTAAAGGACGAGCATGTGAAACAAATTCATCAGGTTATAAGTACACTGAATAAGAACAACCTGTGCTAATGAACATTGTAGTAATAATTATAGTCTAATCTGAAGCCTCTACGTCCCAGTGGTCAGATTGTCCATCACCTTGAGCCGCAGCACCAGCAGACTGCTCTATAAATGGTCTCCAACTGTTGCTCAGAACTGGGACACACACAGCATCAAAGTCACAGAAAACGCTGGCCTATATTACACTTTTGGGCCCTCACCCCTGTCTGACCCACTAACACTGAGGAAAACTATTAATAAGAGCAGTAAGTGGAGATGGATAAAAGCAGACTGGCCAAACTTCAGCTGTGTGAAGGTTCACACAGCAATTACTTTGATTTGCAGCATCAGAAAGTCTCAGTTCATGAGTTGCCTGCTATTTATAAAAGTCATTTTTTATTTTCGGATACAGATGGTTGTCAGGTTTTTTGGTTATCTGTTTTGTTTGAGGCCACACTAAAGGGATCACCTAAAAATAGTGTCGCCACAAAATTGTGTCACTCACCCACTAGCCGATTTTCAGTTGTGAGCATTTACATGGTCGTTTGAGAAGAAGAGGGTGTTGATTCATGTGACAGCATTTCTCAGCAGGTGGACATTTACATGCCCGATGACTCAACTGCTTTTTGAGTTAATGGGCTTATCGACCTTCTGACAGCATCTAACTTGTTCGATATTATTGGTGGCGGTTGGTTGACTCACCCAGCCTCGAGCTTCTTCTCTCTCATTTTCAGTGGTTAGCTATTTTCAGGGGTTCTCCTTCCATAATGTACTTAAAGTGCTCTATTTGCATGCACTAATTTTATACTTAATATACTAAAGTGTATAATAGTGTTAAATAGTGTTTAAGTGTATAAATAGTGTACCACTTCTGGTACACTTGAACCCATCTTTCATAGACTTTTAAATATAGTAGTCAACATTTGAAGTGGATCAAAAAACTTATATCAAAGCTGTCCCAAGACAAGAACAGGTTTTGTTTTGGTTTTAGAACAACTTTGATGAAAGGTTTTGATCCACTTCAAATGCTGACTACTGTATACTCATCATACATTGAATACAGAAATCTAAAATGATATCTATTGTATAGTCACTTCATAAAGCTGTTCTTTTCCATCATTAATAAATGAACTATTTGAATGTTATAAATAATACATTTGATTCAAATGACTTTAATTCATGTGAATGTAAACATCCATAGACTAAAAGGATAATTAAATCATTTATACTGTTTTTCATGAAAATCCATTAAAATAGAACTTAGTGGGGGGAAAAATCCACAAAATAAAAAATAAAAATCAACTAAATTTTATGTGAAACATTCATTGCACACTTTTTAAGTAATACTATTATAAAACACTTGTGTACATTTGGTTTACTTTATCTGACTACAGGTAAACTCAGTTTAAGCATTAGCACTAATTAGTGCATTTATATTAAGTGTACTTAAGTCCCACAGTTGGAAAAATGTACTTATAACTGGTACATTAGTAATATATTTTTAGTTAAATCAATTTAATTTAAACTCAGGATTACTATACAAAAGTCTACTAAGATTGAACTAATTTTTAAAGTATTTAAAGCACACTTTAATAAAACTCCTCTGTATTTTTCTGCAGTAGTTCACTTGATTTAAATGCACTAAAAATAAGTATTACAGTGACATTAGGTACATTTTCAAGTGCACTGAAATAGAAATAGAAATAGAAATAGACATTTAATTAGTGTATTTATAGTGTATAACTTACAAAAGAAAGAGCAAAGAAGACAAAAATGTAGCATAAAAGTAGTCTGTGTGTAAATACACACAAATACATGTAACATTTCCTACATTTAGGAAATGTGTGCAATATGTATTTATATATAATATAATTATCAATGTTTGTATGTATTGTATGTACAATATTGTATGTATATATGTAATGTAAATACTTGGAAGTGATTAATTGACTTTACAGTGCTATTTTCTAGCTATTTAAACATTAAATAAAATTTAAATAAACTAATATTTTATATTAAATAAAGTACAATTATGAGCCAGATGGTTGCAAATAACAGGGTTACAAACTATATTAAAATTTGCTGATTTGTAGTGACTTCTAAATGTATATTTATCATATACATTATTTAAAGAAAAAATATTTGTTTAATTTTTATTATTATTATTTATTTTTATTTTTTAACTATAATGAAGACCGGGCTTGATGTATGCAGTCAACAGTACAATCTGTGAAAATAAATAAATAAATAAATAAATAAATAAATAAATAAATAAATAAATAAATAAATAAATAATAAAATATATATAGGCAAATGCAATGTTCAGTCCCACATTTTCCTTTGTGTGTGTGTGTGTGTGTGTATATATATACAGTATATATATATATATATATATATATATATTATATGTATATATATATATATATATATTTTTTTTTTTTTTTTTTTACTTAAGGAAAATGTGGGACTGAACATTGCATTTTACTAATTAAAATAAGTTAATTTTCATCAAGGTCAACACCCCTGAAGAGGTCAGGAAAAAAAAGCAGGTATTTTAATGATACATATTATGTGTTAACTTATTTTTTCATGCTCTGTACGTTAGTTAATCGAATAGTTACAGTACACACCTACTGTACGTTTAAAAAAATAATAATATTATGGGATTTGTACTTTTAATGCATTTTTTAAAAAAGGTAACACTTTACAATAAGATGTCATTTAACATTAGTTAATATATATGAACGAACTGTGAACAATACAATTATTACACTACTTATTAATCTTTGTTAACTTTAGCTAATAAAAAATATAGTCATTCATTGTTTGTTCATGTTAGCTCACAGTGCATTAACTAATGTTAACAAACACAACTTGTGATTTTAATGCATTAGTAAATGATGAAATTAACATGAACTAAGATTATTAAATGCTGTTGAAGTATTGTTTATGCTTAGTTCATGTTAACTAATGCAGTTAACTAATGTTAATTAATGAACCTTATTGTAAAGTGTTAACAAAAATATATAGGACCCCAAAGTCCACTGTATTCACAGAATCTGCCTATTAAACACATTACGCTTCAGCTGGTTAACTACATTAGTCATTAGTCAAAAGTAAAGTCATTTTATTCTAGTTCTTTCAAACTGTATTGTGCTTCTCTATAGAGTGATTCTCCTTGAGAAACAACAGCTATTCCTCCACTTTCCTTAATGCTTAGCTTTTCTCTAAAGTAAAAGCAGATGACACAAACAGTGTGGCTATGGAGAATGACTAATTGGATGATTTGTTTCCTAATTGCTGTCGATACAATGCATTTACGGTTGCATTTAAATCGCGATTTGTCTAGACTTGTCTCAGTGCTAGAGTCTCCCGTGCCGTAATTATCCATAACACGACCACAGGGATCAAGGTTTGTTTGTCTGCATACAGCTGGACAACAAAACTTGCTCTTTAAAAGATGCCCCCTTCCAAGGACTTTCACAAAGACAGCGTGTCATGGGCTTCACCCTCGCTGCAGCCTCAGTGGGGTTCAGACTGCTCATAACAATGCAGTTCACAGCTAGAGAGATGACTGGGAAACTTCCATTAGAGATTCAACTATTCAGGCCGAGAACGCGTGATATTTACTACTTTTGATTCTAGACATGAAATCAATACAAACCTACAAGACAAGGGATTCAAATCCATTTAAACCATGCGGGGTGCCCAATCTGACATTAGCCTTTTTTAGTTTGCTTCCTTTCTTTATTAAATGAAAAATGAGCACTAATATTCTCTGAAATGACTTTAGAAACCGTGTTCTAAGTGATTGCTTGTTAGTAGGCATTGTAGGCCTTCAGCCTTAAGGGGGTTCACACACACAGCAGGTCACAGAAAAAAAACAAACACGAGTCATTTTCAATAAAAGCTGATGATTTCCAGCAACATGAGCGACAGCAACCAGTGTTGGTTTAGGCATGTCCAGCAAAAAAAATGCAACTTTGTGCAAATGAGCAGCAATGAAATGAGGCAATACCAATAGCATTACTATTGCAGATATTACATTATTAACATATTTTCAGCAGCACTCTCTGAAAAAAGTACACAAGTTGTGACTGGGGTGGTATAATTTTAAAATGTACAGATCTGTACCTTATTTACTATTAGTATAATAATTAGTACGTTTTAAAAAGGTACTGGCTCAGTGACAACTTCTGTACATTTATTTCTGAGTGTAAAATCACTTGTTTTACTTTCTCATATAAAGAACCTTGATGAATGATGTACAAATCTTTCATGCAAAAGATTTGGGTCGGTAAAATGTTTTAATTTTCTTGGATTCTCACCAAGGCTGCAGTTATTTGGCCAAAAATATTGGAAAAACAAAATATTATAACAATTATTAAAATAAATAAATAAATAAATATAGAAAGGACTCATTCTAATATGCTGCTCAAAGAACAATTATGATTAAAAATAAATTAATTAATTAATTAATTAAACTAAAAAAAAATGATTAAGAGATTTAGATTTAAAAAAAATCTAAACTTATGTCCTTGGTGATTAAAGGTTTTGGAGGAAAACTAATAAAAAAAACTAATGAAAAACTAATAAAACTAAAATAAATAAATAAAATAAATTAATTAATTTGAGTTTTATTCGTTTTATTAAAATTATGAAAATTATCTGAATGTGATACTGTAATGGTTTCATTCTTCTCAAGTCATTTTTTAATTAATTTTTTTCTTTATTCTTTTTTTTTTCTAGGACTCCATCTATTCAAATGTTAAAATTATGAAAATTCTTGAACCGCTGTTGCTAAAAAATAAATAAATTAATAATATAAAATAATCCAAATTGTAATCCATTATATTCTTTTCCATTTATTTATTTGTTTGTTTGGATGAACTAATATTATTTTTTTGTACTTTATCAACTTGCATTAAACTTAGGGATAAAACTACTAAAAGGGCATAAAACTACTTTATCACATGCATTAAAATACATAAATATTTAAAAAATAAATAAATAATATAATATAATATAATATAAATGGGTTAACAGACTTACATTATGTACCCAAATGAACACTACAATGTCTAAATCAAATAAATGAACAAGTAAACGTAAGTGATCTCAAAAAAAAAACAAAAAAACAATTATAATCTCTGATACATTTGTGGTCTATAATGTTATGAATATACACACAAACATAACACATATGCTTCAAGCAACTAATGCTTATTAAAAACTAGAATAAAGATGATCTAGAGTGAAGTAACCTCAGACATCTTACTTTAGCTGCTGTTTCTGAAGGCAGACCACATACATTTACACATTTAAAGTGGGTTATATAGTGTCTAGAAAGGCTCCTACAGGTGCCTGAGTTCTTGCAACTGCTTGTTCCTGATGCATCAGCCAGGACAGCCTGGCAGCACAGGCCATAATGAGTCATTTGCAGTGAGAATCACTTCCGCGACTCCAAAGTACCCTCATTACCGCTCCAATGGGGAGAAAGAAGCCCTGACAGGCCTCTTAGAGAAGAGTCAGAGCCACAGAGCGGCTGATTTTCCACGGGAGGTACAGTAAGAGCAGAACCCCGCTAATCAAAATGCCGCAGTTGGCCTCACGCTGATGTGCAGTGATGAGTCCTCCTGCAGCTACGGCACTGTAAGACTGCTTAATAATTCATGCATCCCTTTCTGCTGAGTATGAGATGGTTTGTGTGTGCGGGTGTGTGTGTCTCAGAAGATAACAATCACAGAGAAAGGTTCTCAAGACAGCAACCTCTACTGCACCCGCAGTGATTTCTTTGTAACGCCCTGAATGCTGGAGAGGGCACAAGACGCGCTTTTATTTGTAAGAGCAGGGCTGACATTTGCTCTTGTCAAAAATAAATAGCATGCTTAGTTTTAATAAGAGATCGCCCTGTGTGCACAATCACAGTTGCTTCAGCCCAAAGGGACTCGTATTCCCTCTGATACATGAACAAGGCCATTATTCACACCACACTGGGCACTCATACATAGGAGATCTCTGAATCACTTCTGTCAGCGTTTCTCAAGTCCAAAACCAAACAATTTCATATCCATATATCAACAAAATGCTTGCATTGTATAGAACTGATGCAAACAACCAAAAACACATTTAAAAAAATTTAAGTATTCAAATCTTACATGTTTACTAAGATCCTTTTTAGGGGTGTAACGGTACACATATATGCCGGTTCTGTACATACCTTGTTTTTACAAGGTTCAAGACATTGATCAGATGATATATTTCAAGGCATTAGTTCGGTTTTGGCCTTAAAATGCTATTGTGAGTAGGATTAATTTCTTACGCAGCTCATCTAAGGCCTCCGTTGCCATTTTAGACCTAGTAGCAACTCTTGAGCCATTGATGGCAGACTAATGCAGTTAATAATGAAGTTTAGACAGACAGACAGGCAGACAGAAGATGGAGAGAGAGAGAGAGAGAGAGAGAGAGAGAGAAATTAAGCTTTTGAATTAACGTTACCTCTCTGAGTCTGTGCGTCTCTCAAAACTGATCGGCAGCAGTGTCTCTACTAATAGTGAAACTTAAGTTCACTTTCTTCAGGAACAGCGCCATTGTTACCTCGCTTGTAAAAAAGTCATTACATTTTTAAAGGGGTCATCGGATGCTAAGTTCACTTTTTAATGTTGTTTGATCAATAATGTGTGTTGGCAGTGTATGTACAAATCTACCCTATAATGATAAAAATCCATGCAGTGGTTTTTAATTAATCTATAAAAATAATATCCTCTTTTTCAAATCGAGCCGTTCTCAGATGCCTGTCGGTGTGCCGTCACACAGACAGAGGCCACTCCCACGATAGTTGATTGACATGAGCTCTTACCTCAGACCAGCTGTCACAGTCCAGTAACTTTCCAGTAACTTTTTTGATGCCAGAGCAGGGATGTAAGTTAGACAAGAATATCTCTGATTGAGCGATTGAGGTGTTGTGTTGCTGGATGTAATAATGAACGTAGTGGTCGTCATTTACTCCCGACATCTGAGCCGCTGAAGATGCAGTAGATTACATTTGTTTGTGAAGGGAATGCGCCTCCCGATCTATATAAATGCGTCTATGTTCACGCAAATCATTTGTGATCCAGCTTCACTTACAGCAGAAGTGAGTATAAGGGTTTTTTTATGAATCTTTGCAATCGCCTTTCCTTATAACGTGGTAGTTAGGAAATTTAGCGGCTAAACGTGGCTAAACGTGGCTAAACGTGGCTAAACGCAGCTAATGTAAACAAGACCGTCTTTCCACAGAGAGAGAAGAGAGGGGCGGGGCGAGCAGAGCTGATTTGCATTCAAAGGAACAACCCCTTAGAATGAGATGATTTTTGCAGAGCTGATTTTGACAAGGTAAAAATGGTGCTGTTTTACAAAACCATTGAGAATTTTTAATCAAAGTATATTAGAGACTTTTCATTAAGACCCTAAAGAATCATATCAACTTGTGGAAAAGGGGCATCCGATGACCCCTTTAAGTTAATCGTTAGAGCAGCACTGACAACATTAGCGCGTATGTTAATGTGTGTGCATCTGTAAGGGAGAGAGAGTGGGAGAATTAGAGTATGTGCTTTCTGTACATAACAAAACGTAATTTTGTGGCAAAAACATGGAAATATTTTTTTTCAGTAACGAGTAATCAAACAAATTTCCCCTGTTACTGTTTCTGACAATAAAATGCGGTGTTACTATAATTTATTATATCAATATTATTCTAATTTTATTTTTCAGTTCATCTGAATGGATGTGCAGTTTACCTGTATTTGACGAACTGTAAACTCTAGTGCGAAGGCACATGACTAACCGTCACTTTTTCACACACACGCAAATAAAGATAGAGAGCAAGAGTCTTATATACCATGCAGAACTGACGCGCTACATGTAAACGATATTTCTTAGGAATTCTTCAGCTTTTAAGAACTGCCGGTTTCTCCGGTAGTAGGCGGAACTAATGCGCAAGCGGCAATCTCATTGGCTGGCGCTCACCTACTATCGTCCCTGTTTTGATTTCAGCAAATCAATTCAAGCGAATGCAGACGACGTGATTAATATTCATGAACCCAGCAGCTCATTAATCCTTAGTGCATTTTATATTGCTATTAGTAGTAGAATTCATAGTAGTTTTGTTATCTTATCAGTATTTTTTTTTTGTTCTCTCTTTTATAGAAACACTAAATAACAAACAATATCTTTAGCACCACCACCAGTCATAAGTTCAGTCAACATTCTAATTACTAAAGTTTAATGCTAAATATCTGAAAGTACATTTAGCATCAGTATATATAATAGTATGTCAGATATTTAATATTAGTCTGGTGGGCATCCAAGTTATTTGACATTATTATTATTTATTTATTTTTTAAGTAAGACAATACTTTCGCTGGTAATTAGTTACTTATATAATGACTCAGTTTACTATTTAACTCAGTTACTATTTCTGAGAAGTAACTAGTAACTATACCTAATTACTTTTTTTTAAAGTAACATGGCCAACACTGGACGTTGTGGGTTTTGGTTATTTTGCTGTTGAATGCTGTAAGGATTGTGGCGAAGTGATATAGACATGTAATGCATGTTATTACTTTCGCCGTGCATTTCCCTGAAAATAATGCACGCCTTAGAACGTTCGTCAGCCAATCAGATTCAAGCATTCAGTGGCACCGTAGTATAATTCAAAATAACTGTTTGGTACTGATCCAAAGCTGAATTTTCAGCATCATTACTCCAGTCTTCAGTGTCACATGATCCTTCAGAATCCATTCTGATATGCTGATTTGCTTGTCTTGTTATTATTAATGTTGAAAACAGTTGTGCAGTTTATTGTAAAATCTGCCGGAGAAAAAAAAAATACTCTATATAAATATAAAGTTCTATATAAATAATGGTTAGAAAAATAAGAACATGAACACTTACACGCTTATTACAGAAAACACTTGTTGTAAGGTAAAGGTAAAGTGTACTTTTATGCCCTCAGCGCCCTTTATGATGAAAAATGAACTATACATGTTCTGAAAAGTGAGATTAATTTCTTAAGAGTAACATGTTCTATTCCTGTGAGAATAGAGCTGAATAATTAAAGTCAAGGTGATGAATATTTGAAAAGGTCCAGATCCCTCTAGTTTTAAAAGGCCATTTTGCGTCCTAAGAGCCCAACAAAATTCTTCCCTCATTGCCTTTTCAGATTATATCACACTGTCCTGTTGGGCCTCAGTTTACGTGCAACATTGCGTAACTCCCAATAAAACCAGACTGTACAGTATGCACAGCTCGAGTGGTCAACCTAGAAAAGGCTGATATGTGAGTGTACCTCATGAAAAACCTTATAGTCCTAAAAGTTATTTTTAATCATAAAAATGTAATTTCTTAGGCCTTTAGATTATATATTAGATACATTTGAATATAAGTGCACTGCAAATCTGCAGTAAGATTCTCTGTATACAGCCCCTTTGATATTCACTCATGCCTGCAGTATTTCCCAAGAGTAGAGTTAAGTTTTATTAATAATGTGTACTAAACTCCCCTGTCTGTCTTAAACTAAACAAATCCTCACCCACATGTTACCATGGGATTATGCAGTTTCTCAGCGCTCATTCTCTTGCTGTCAGCAGCTTGTGGGACAAGCCAGAATGAGAGGAACAGCTGTGGGTTCCAGTAGTACAAGATAAACATTGTTTAGGAACATTAACCAGGGAATGGATTTTGGAAACACTGATTTGGCAGCAGCCATAATGATTTCAGCAGACACCTCTAATACTGTAATAATGATCACTTGAACTGTCCACTTGACACGTGAGTCTCTATTATGCAGGACAGTGTGAGATTTTTTAAAACGCTGTTCCAGCTGTTGTAATGGGCTGGTGTCTATAACATTGTGACACTAGGTAACGATTCAGTGATCTCATGTGGTTTCTCTATTAATTGTGAATTCGCACAATAATGAATGAACTGGCAACAAAACAGTGTCCTGATCAATAACCTGATCTGGACCACGCACAGCACGTCCACTACTGCAAAAGGTCATGACAACAGTCTAGTTGCGATATCAGTAAATAAAATCAGAACATGTCTGGGCACGAGGCACTCTGACCTTTAATAACATATTCAAATACTAAAGATTATCAGTTTGTTATGCTGTTGTCAAATGTAAAAATATTAAGTTATATTTTAAAATGGTTAATATTATTCAGTTTAGCTTTCTAAAACTAGAAAATAATATTTTTATTTACGGATGTTTTAAAATATGTTAAACATTTTTTTTAAACGTCATTGATAAATACAATCAAATATAATATGCTTTCATTTATTTTAGTGTTCATTCTGTTAATGAATACTATGATGAAAAACATTAGTTGACGAGTTTTTCCCCCGTGACTAAAACGAGAGAATGACGAGATGACAATAAGGTCAATAAATGATAATTGTGACTACATCAAAATGCAATATCGTGACAATAAAAGATAAGTCTAAAATGTTTTTAAAAACTAAAACCACACCAAAATCACTTTTTATTTTCATTATTGTCTGAAAAAAGGAGACAAAATATTTTTGCAGGCTGCTATACTCTTGTACTCAGCTTTCATATGTGCGGTTGCCAGATAACAAGAGTTCAAATCCCCAAATAAGAGCTTCTTTTTTCAAAGAATTCCTTTTTCTTCCTAGTGTTTTCATTTTTGCAACCTGGCAACCAAGCGCAAGCTCTCTATTCATTACGGAAGTAACAATAAACAAGTAAGCTGAGGTTTATAAATGTATGATTTAGCCAGTTTGTGTTCTGTCATGAAATCTCGACCATTTCGCTAGATGTAAACAACACTGGTCCAGAAGCACTTCCTGTTTTTTTGTTTTTTATTTTTTATTTTATTTCACATATACAAATACATCTTAAAGGTGCTAATGTAACATTTTCATCCAGTCAAATGTTATGTTGGTTGTATTTTTTTGTAATGTTTGTGTAAAGATAAAAAAAAAGAAACAGGAAGTGTATCGGGACCAGTATGTTTACATCTGACGAAATGTTTGCAATTGTGGCTGCAGAATAAATGCACGTACTCAACCGATGTTGTTTTAAGAGCCATGTACACACTGCAAGTTTCAGGAGTGACAACTGCATTTAAATGCGGAAGTGAGTCTTGGAAATTATTGTTCCATGCATGTACGGAATAGCAGTCACTCCTACATTTGTAACCATAGCAACATTTTGGCGTCTTGTGGGAGTGAATAAGAATTGAGCAGTTTTTTGGCTAAAGACTCTTTTTGTCTGTCAATTTTAACTAAACTACTGCAGATAGACGTGTTTCGTTTATGCTTGGGAGGCTGCTAGAGAGTGCTGTCATGTAGTGTTGCCATGTCCTCATATTTACAACAAGCACTTTTAGGCATGTTGTTTAGTCTTAGCTCATAAAGCTAGGCACTTGTGGAGTTAAAAGAGAAGTCCACTTCCAAAACAAAGATTTACAGATAATGTGCTGACCTCCTTGTCATCCAAGAGGTCCATGTCTGTCTTTCTTTAGTCGTAAAGAAATTATGTTTTTTTGAGGAAAACATTTCAGGCTTTTTCTCCATATAATGGACTGATATGGTGCCCCGATGAAAAGTATATAAATTGTATTATTTTCGTGAAAATAACCAATCGTTACACTAGATAAGGCCACTCTTTCTCGACTGGGATCGTTTACAACCACATTTGGGATCGTTTGAAGCCACATTTAAACTGCATTTTGGAAGTTCAAAATCGGGGGCACCATATCAGTCCATTATATGGAGAAAAATGCTGAAATGTTTTCCTCAAAAAACATAATTTCGTTACAACTGAAGAAAGAAAGACATGAACATCTTGGATGACAAGGGGGTGAGTAAATTATCCGTAAATTTTTGTTCTGGAAGTGAACTTCTCCTTTAAGCCCACTGTTTAAAACAAAAACATCTTCAACAACTGAGCAATTAAACTCAAAGAAACCAAGAGGCATTAAGTCACATCTGAAGTTTGAGAGCCAAACCAAACTTTTTCTTTTTCTTTTTTGGATGAAAATTTGTAGAGTTGGCATTGAAGCAAAGTATTTGGCAAAGATAAAGTCCAAAAAAACAAATGGCACCATCAAACATGACGGTTTCAACAAAAGGATCTCCATCAATGGAAACATACATGCATAGAACATATTTTAGATATCTACATTTATGAAGAATAATAGTGTCTGAAGAGAACAGAGAAATAGCTTAAGAAAAAAAATCTGGCCAAATTCTAGCCAAAGCCCACAAAAACACTCACAACAGTTGTCCTCTAACTCTCTAAATCTAATTTGGCAGAACTGGAGCAGCTTGATTGAAAAATGGCCAAAATTCATAATCTAAATGTGCAAATGCAGCAAAAAGCTCAAGATTCACAGTTGTAATTGCTGCTAAAGGGTTTTGTGCAAAATATTGACTCAGGGTGATGAGGGAACACTGAATCCTTTTGTAAATGACAAATCGTCTCCTGCTTTGGAGAAAACAGTGTTGTAGAATAAAAAGATATTTGATTAATGTGTTGAGTGAACTGGGTTATTAAAGCGGTGGAACGTTTTCCATGTGTTTCGAGAAGGAACAAAATAAAAGATTCATGTGTAAATTCAATCTCAAGGCAACGGACAACCCGAGTCCATCTAAATATCGATGCTTTTCTGTTTCGAGACCCAAGATCCATCACTAAGCTGCATTTATGATAATAATCCATAAAATGTTTTGAAACTGCCCTTGAGGTTCAATAGTGAAAAACAAGTGCCCATCTGTGCAGTAGTAAACCCATGTATAATTCACCATGTACTTCAACAGTACTGTGAAACTGTTACTCACACTTAACACATCTGTAATAAACAGACAAAGGAACCACGTTAACAGCAGTGGTCTCATCTGAATGCTAAAAATGTGACTGTGCAGCGCAGCATTTGAATTTCCCAACATTTCCTGTAGTAGGGCCAAGCATGAATAGAAGTCATTTACCCAGTGCCAGCAGACATGCCTGATGCAGTAGGGTTTCCTTTAAACTCAGTGTGAGATTGAATTACCTTCCATTGCCCTCCTCATTGCTGCTAACAAGTCTATTTCACAGCCCAGCTTCTGCTAGCGCCAAACTTATTAACCTCCCCTAGCATAAGGTACGAATCTAATTCCCTGCGCTCCACACCTTGTGTTTGTGCAAGAGAATACCATTCACTTTGCCTTGTGTATATATATATATATATATATGTATATATATGCATGAATTAAATGAGTAGTTCAACCAAAAATTTTAATTTCTTGAACATTTACTCACTCTTAGGCCATCCAAGATGTAGAGGAGATTGTTTCTCTACCAAAAATTTAGCATTGCATCACTTGCTCACCAATGGATGCTCTGCAGCAAATGGGTGCCGTCAGAATGAGAGCTGATAAAAACATCACAATAATCCACAAGTAATCCCTATGACTCCAGGCCTTCAGTTAACATCTTGTGAAGTCTAACAAGGCTAATGTTAATGTAATAGCCATGTTCTTCAATAATAGCATGGTAACATTCCATGGTATCCATTTTGTAAAAAACAAAAAACACAATTTGGTTGAGTTCAACTTCAAATAATTTGTTACCCTGCAGCCTTAAAATTTTAAGTTCAGTCAACTCAAATAAGTTTAGTCAATATGAAATGTTAAATTGTACTAAGTCACAACTTAGATTTTTGAGTTGACTAAACTAAAAATTTGGCTTGTTAAACTTAAAAATGGGCTTGTTAAAATTTTAAGTTGAATCAACTAAATTGTCACATAGTACAACTTAATATTTCAAGTTGATTAAACTTTGAATTGACTGAACTTAAAATTTTAAAGGCAGCCAGGTAACAAATTATTTTAAGTTGACTCAACAAATATTTTTTACAGTGTAGATGAGCAAGTCAAATAATGCTAAGTTCATCCAAATCTGTTCTGATGAAGAAACAAACTCATCTACATCTTGAAAGGCCTGAGGTTGAGCATTTTTTTTTTTTTTTTATTATTTTTGGGTGAACTATCCTTTCTATGTAAAACATTGGAAGTAGGACCTTAATACTAATCTTACAGTAAGAAAAACAAAATTTGCTAAGTCTAACAAGGCTAATGTTAATGTAATAGCCATGTTCTTCAATAATAGCATGGTAACACCATGGTATTATTTTGTACTCTGATGTACGTTGTTGTAAATACTATAGTAGATACAGCCTTTTTACTGACAGTGAATTAACTGCTTCAATAAGTTAGCTGTAAACAGATGATACCACACCTGTAACAGCTTGTGATCTGTCAGATCTGCTCTATCCAAAATCATCTTGACTGCAGCCCGTGCATGAGTAAGCATGCGCTGTGATCAGCTAAGTCACCTTATTGCCAAAAAGATTAAAACGTAAACCATTTACAGGTTCTAGATGTAATTTGCATGATTTCCAAATTGCTAATTTCTTACCAAGACAGGAACAGACATACAATCTGTGCTTGTGCAGTCTGGGCCTAATGTACAATCTGTGTACATTACGCAACGTATTTCACACAAGCTTTGACAGATCAGCGCCGCACACCAAGACCCTGTTCCAAAACATGGTGAATTGCCTTGCTGTGCATCGTACAAACAGCATATTATTGTGAAGTGTGTTTATTTGTACTGAATGTGCATTTCAAATCTTAAAGCTATATATTTTTAAGACAACTGTACTTGCAGATAATATAACATTATAGAAATAAAACGATACTTACAGTAAGTCTACTTGGACTACACTTTAATGTTTCTTAATGCTAAAGTGAATTTTGTAACAATTTCAATTACATTTTACTTCAATTTTATTTATTCATGTTTTAATCATTTTGTGTAAAGGTGTGATGTGTTGACTAACACACTGAAGAACTTACAAAGTACACTACCAGTCAAAAGTCATTTTTTTTTTTATGTTTTTAAAGAAGTCTCTTCTTCTCACCAAGCCTGCATTTATTTGATCCAAAAATTATTTTTACTGTTTAAAGTAACTGTTTTCTATTTAAATATATTTTAAAATGTAATTTATTCCTGTAATTTCAAAGCTGAATTTTTAGAATCATTACTCCAGTCACATGATCCTTCAGAAATCATCCTAAATTTCAAAAATAATTTATTATTATTATTATTATTATTATTATTATTATGTTGAAAACAGTTGAGTAGAATTTTGTCAGGTTTGTTTGATGAATAGAAAGTTCAGAAGAACAGCATTTATCTGAAATAGAAATCTTTATAACATTATAAATGTCTTTATCATCACTTCTGATTTAAACTTACAGCATCCTTGCTAAATAAAAGTATTAATTTCTACTTCTTTCTCCACAAAAATAAAAATAAATAAATAAACAAATAAAATAAAATAAAATAAAAAAATACACAGACTTTTTAATGGTAGTGTATAATGTTACAAAAGCTTTTTATTTCAGATGAATACTGATCTTTGGATCTTTCTATTCATCAAAGAATCCTGAAAAAAAAAATTACTCAACTGTTTTAAATATTCATAATAATAAAAATGTTTCTTGAACAGCAAATCAGCATATTACAATGATTTCTGAAGGATCTTGTGATACTGAAGACTGGAGTAATGATGCTGAAAATTTAGTTTTGATCACAGGAATAAATTACATTTTAAAATATATTCAAATAGAAAGCAGTTCTTTTAAATTGTAAAAATATTTCACAATATTACTGCTTTTGCTGTCAAATAAATGCAGGCTTGGTGAACAGAATATAATTCTTTTAAAAAAAAAAACTTTTGATTGGTAGTGTAGATGATTTTCATTTTAACTGTAGTGTGTTATTCAATGTTACATTTAAAGTTAATATATTTTAAATGTACTAAATTGCAACTTCATCATTACAAATTACAAATATATTTCAATGCATGCCATACAAGTTTCAGTAGAAATTACATTAAGTTTTAGTTACCCACTTAGGTGGTTTAAGAAAAAAAAAGAAAAAAAAAATCACAAATTTAGTTAATTGCATTTAATATAAATCTAAACAATAATACACTTTCATTTAATTGCAATTAATATTACGTGTTCAAAAACATTACATTCCGTTCACATGACTCTTAAAGTATATTATTTCCATAAGTACTCTTTTAAAATATGATATGCTAAAGGCTATTTTTCACAAGAGTAAGAACTTGTGAAGTTGTACTGTGTTGCTAGAATGTTGCTAATGTATAATGCAATAGTTTTGCAATCATAAAAATAGACAGAACACAGAAATGTTGATTTGATGTTAAGTTTTTTTTAAACTTGTCAAGATTGGATTAATTATCTTTTTAATCAACCATCCTCTTAGACCCATTTTTTTTTTTTTTTTACTGAGCACATCATGCATTTTTGGCCAAAGAAGGTATCTTAGTAGATTGTATAAATGATACTAATTAACTTTTGTTGCCACCTTTGAGACTTTACTGAGAACAGAACACAAGCATGCTTGATATGCACTGAAGAAAAATGATTACAGACAAAATTTCAGACAAAATGTGACTGACAAAATGTAAGACACTGATAAAAGTATGGGACTTTATATATATATATATATATATATATATATATATATATATATACATATAAATAAAAGAATATTAAAGAACTGACTCATCCTGAGGCACCATTTTGCTTTGTTATTAACCTAGACTTCTCCCCACATTTATTCTGTCCCTCTGTTCCTCTGTGTTCGCCCCGGCCTCTTGCATTAGCCCAGGGCTACATGGTAATAGAGCAACTACTTTCATCATTCCCTTTTCCCCTGCCGTTTATCTGTTTATTCTCAGCTAAAATGCACTTAAACCTTTTGATTTATTCCTTTCATCCATATACTGTGTGTAGGTGGATGGGGTTGGGGCATGGTGCTGTTTTCAACTTTGTTTTTAGGTCAGGGAAATGAATTATGGCAATTATTGAAATTAATTTATATAAGGAAAGTTCCTCAGCTTAGTGACTGAAATCTCAATAACACACTTCTGCACACAACTATGAAGCAGGCCTATCTATTCCTACAAATTTAATAAGTAGTGTGGCTGCGCTGTGCTGAGTGTTTTGTTTGTTTGCACTGGGAATTTGCTGAGAAACAAAGATCCTAAATATTACAGTTTATGATTAAATTTAAAAAAAAAAAATGTAAGCAATAACAAACAGGACACCAAAACAAGAGAACTTTTGTAACAGAGTTACCGAAGCAGGTAATCACAGCTGTGATTTACAGCACATTACATCACAAATGTGAAATATTGCTTCTATATTAGAGTTCAACAAACAAGAGGTTAATATTGAGAAACAATAAAGACTCTAGACATTTCAAAGACAATTCAAAAACTCACTCAATACTTGTTTCATTCCAGAATAAATCAGTGTTATTAAACAAATCAGAATAGTACAAGATTTACTGACCCACTCATAAAGACTGTTTATCAATCACTTGTTTCGTTTATATATGAACCAGCATTTTTAATAGAGATGCACCGAAATAAAAATACTCGGCCGAAGCCAAAACCAAACAAAATGAAACACTGGGCCGAAGGCAGACTACCGAACAAGGTTTTTTTTCGTGTCTCCCCCCACCACCCCGACCCCCCATGCCTTTTTTTTTTCCACCATTGCATAAATTAAATAGCCAAAATGTGCTTTTTACAGTTTTGCCTTGCTTTTCACAGAATAAAATCAATTACAAAACAACATTTTAAAAATAAAAATGTAAAAAATATTTACTTAACACTGAACAGTTTTAACATTCTAGTACACATTATAGACAAAGCACAATTTAAATAATATTATTTGGACATTTTTAAGACCCTTCTTGAATCAGGCACGTGTTTTTAAATGTATAAATAAATGCAGCCTTACTGAGCAAAAGAGATTTTTAAAACATAAGAAAATATTACAGATCCCAATTTGAACACTTTGTGTGAATGTTATAATAAATGTATTTTTAGAGCGGTTATCATTATTTTTGTCTTACTTTTTTTTTTATTTTACACAACAACAGTAAAATTACAATACTAGCATTTATGAATGTTGACTTTTATTTTTGGCGGTAGTACTTCTTTTTGTTGACAGCAGCAAATTTATGAATGATTCTTATCACGCTGTTTCAGCGCAGATTTTCCTTGCACTTTGGACTTTGAACCCTGGCTAACAAGTTCATGCAGTGCTTGAACCTCCTGTAGTTTACTGACTAATGGTTTAAGGCCTTTTTTTGCGATTTCAGTCATCATACAGTAACCAGCAACAACCACCCCTTCCTCTTCTCATCGAAGACATGGGATGCGGTACTAAACCGTCTCTCGCTGTCGCTGCTTGTAATGATTTTTGCGTCTTTTTCGGACAGTTTTAGATGCTTCCACACTGCCGTCAAGTCATTGTTCGATATAATTTATACGTCTTTTTGCTTATTCATAAATAACCTAATAATTTCGGTTGGCAAACATTCGGTGCATCCCTAATTTTTAACAAACTAGTTTAATGAATGATTCAGTGACTCATTCATTATAAACTCACTCAATAAATCAGTGTTACTGAACAAATGAAATAAGTGCATGATTCACTGATTCACTCAAAAAGACACTAACTTGTTTCATTTATGAATAAATCAGTACTTTTGAACAAAGGGTTCAGCGAATGATTCAATGACTCACTCATTACTTGTTTAATTCCTGAAGAATCAGTGTTACTGAATAATTCAGATTAGTCATGATTCACTGACTCACTCGTAATGAGAGTTTAGAATAGCATATACTACTCTAACTATATAAATATATAGGAGAAATAGTAAGAGTAGTATGGTAGTATGCAACTTTGCATTGAGCCAGACACTTGTTTCATTCTTGAAATTTTTTTTTTAACAAATTGACTGAATGAATGATTCAGTTACTCACTTATAAAGACTGTAACTATATGTGAGAAACAGTGTGCTAAATTCACACTACTCATCAAATAATAGACCAAAATGCCTTGATGCTGCTTGACCAATCAGATTTGAGGACTTGAACTAACAGTCATATAATGCATTTCGTTATTTTAATTAAATTGCCTATAAATGCATGTGCAATTTTGTGTGTTAAATGTTTTGATTATAAATCCAAAAGGTACAAATACTGACACTGAAACCTTCTCAAATATAGACCCAGTTCCAAACATAGACCTGTTCCTTTCATTACATCTATACAAATCAGTGTAAAGAGCAGGAATATAGATGACCTAAAACTGTCATCAGCATAATGTGAAGTAACACTGTCCAGACTGCATGTGGTCTGTGGCACGTATTGAACCAGATACAATTAGACCCTGTGTCATACTGTGCTTCCAGACATCAAGCTTTACAAAGACTTGGTCGAACAAGAAGTATGATTCTCCTTTCAGCACTTTTAAGGGCTATAAAGTGACATTTTAAACAAGGGTCTGATCATGTAAGGAAATGTTCTGGCTTGTTAAAAATGATGTGAGTTGTAGCAGAAATGTCAAAGACGTCGTGACGGAAAGAACATTTCTATTTAGGGTTCTTACAGACACACTTAGGTGAGAACACTCTTATGTGATGTACTGCAATGGAAGTGCGAGGTAGTCTAATGTGTGCTTAGATGTACTAAACGATGTACTAAGATGTACTAAGATCAGCACCTAAACAACTACCACTATTATGTATAAAAAAGGAAAAATTTGTTTAGTATTTCAGTTTTTCTTATTAATACAGATGGTTCAGATAGACGGTGGAGTACAGATCAAGCTTGGTGTTTCGCAGCATACGTGACCCAAATAGGCTGTCTTGTGTCACTGTTAGCTGTGAACTATTTTAGTTAAAGAACATTTTTTCACCTCTTCTGAACAAATCTGTGATCTCCTAACACCTATTGAGGCATCAAATGGACACCACCAGGTTTAATGGAACATGCTGTCTTAAAAAAAAGAGATGAGATTTGTGATTGATTATACATTATAATATGTATGTGTGAGGTTAATAATACCTGGAGAAAGTTTTTCTGAATAACCATCAGAGGAGAAAAATCCACATAATATTTATTAATGGCTTCTAGCAACAGCCAGGCCGGACAGTTACGACAGAGTTTGGCTTCTTCTAACTGTGTTTCTAGTTTCGGTCTGTCTTTTCCATCATTTAAGGGACTGTAGCTTCTCCCCAGGTGGCTCTTCATCTCCAGGCTGATGAAATGCTTGAGCACATGATAAATATTTAATCCACGTACGAGATCAGCGGCCACACTTTTCAAACAATCCTGGCAGAGGTCCTCAGTGGCTAATTGTCACACCTATGGCATGCCAATGAGGTTATAGCGGGCATGAATCAATGTCCTCCCATCAGCCCCAAGGCACAGCTGAGACCCAATCTGATGCTGATGGAAAATGACAAATGTAAGTAATGTAATAACCCACAACGGGGAGTGATCCATATTATTCTAAATCATTACAGCTGTGTTCATCATAGGAATCTATCCATCTAGAGTAATCTGAGAATCTGTTAATATGTTTAAAAAAGAGAAATAAAACAGGGATGCACAATATTATCAGACCGATATTGGAATTGGCCAATAATGTCTTTAAATGTAAACATCGGGTTGGCACGGTATGAAAAATTATGCCGATATGTCTTGCCGATAAGATGAATTACTCACATGTGCGCAGGGTGTGCTAGCGATTAGATCACGTCAGCACTGTGGCTCATTCTTGAAGCAAAGATTTGCCTGAATGATGATTAGATTCATTGTATTGGATCGCTGTTTTTTATTGAGAATGCATGTACAGAATGACAAGTTCTGTGTGAAAGAATAAACAGTAATAGCATGTGCAGCGGCAGCAGCGGCAGCAGCGGCAGCCTCCTGCGGGTCCTAATGCCCATTCGGTAAGGAGTTTTTTTTTCCATAGGGGGCGCTGTTGGGCTACTTCTAATAAAATGAAAGTAAAATACACAAATAACATTTAGACTGTTTCTGAATAAGCAGCAGTTGATGTCGCTAAAATCATGAGTATGTTTTGATTTAAAGGTCAGAAGCTATAGCTTACATAAGAAAAATAAATTACAAACATGCACTTGTAAATTAAATAATTTTATATATACTGATTAATTAATTCATATATAATATGTTACATTGTTTCAAACAAATTATGAGCTCTAAAAGATTTTCAGAATTTTTACAACTCTTTTGCTTTAGACCATCTACAAATGTTAAATCTTAAAATAAAATGTTAGGGTTACCACTGCATTTTCTTAAAATAAAATAAAAATGTAAAATAAAAAATGCAGCAATTGATACACAGTTTATTTATCATTATTTTCAAACTTTCATTGTACTTTTATATTTATTATAAAAGAACTTCATTATTGTTTATTGAATTCTAACAAATAGGTTCTTGTTAAAAATTAACCAACCTTAAAAATAATTTGCTTATATTTTCACACAAGGCAGATTTGTTGTTGTTTCCAAACAAAAGGAAATACATATCGGCATCGGATATTGGTCAAAATTAATCAAAAAACATCGGCATATCAGATTTTGGCAAGAATCCAATATGGTGCATCCCTAAAAATTGGGATTCTCTTCATGATATATATCACAATATAGTTATTTTTGCTTTTGCTTTAAATAAGGTATTTATGATATCAAAGACCTTATTAACCCATTAACTGTCGCTCCCATTTCTAAACACAGACATAAAAATACACTATCCAGACTTAAATTTTTATTATTTGTGAATGGAAACATTTTGTAATATGATTTTAATGTACATTTTCCGTGGTAATGCAATGTCTGATTTTAAAATGCCTTTCAAAGGATGAATTTTGAGATTTGAAGTTTTGAACTGATATATAATTTCTTATGATTTCTAAAACGTGATAGGGAAAAAGGCAACAAAGAAAGTCTTTAGTGACAAAGGTCAGAACTCATGTTATGATGTAGATTTTTTTAAGTTGCACTGACATGTATTAGTCTATTACTTTTCCTACATAATTTAAAACACAAAAATATGGTAAAATATCTATTTAGGAGTCTTAGACCTGAGGAGTCCTTCATGACCAAGTAGCACTGCAATGTCACATGATAGAGACAATAGTCCAAAATCTTTACAAGTTGAAAATTTCTACTGGTTAATCATGTCTACAAGTATCTTGCCCACCCCTAGGCAGCAAAATGGCTTTTTTTAGTTTCTTCATATAATTAACCTACTTAATTATTGTAAATGTCTTGAATAACCTTAAAATGTCAAGTTGTCAATCTGCCAACTAAATAACAATGACCTACTTATATAAAGTGACTTTTTTTCTTAATTTATATCAATGTTTAAAAAAGAAAGAGAGACACTTTACTAGCTTTTTGAAGAGAATATTGGAAACACTTTAGAAATAATACAATCTAGACATACTATGTCACTATTCTATTCTATTCTATCCCCTGCTGATGCTCAATGTAACTCAGTAAGACTCTGAGAAAATCCTTTCCAAAAAAAATCCAATGTCTGCCACAGCGCTATTTATAATATCTTTCTTGGCTGGTTGAAACAGACAGAGGAGACCCAAATTTCAACTCTGAGAAACGGATGCTTGTTAATAAAACTAGACGCAATTCTGTCAAAGAAACAATAGGAAATACAGCGCACAGTGCAAAGACAGTTATTAAAAGTATGACATAAATGTAGAGCAAGGAAGTTGCTGACAGCAGCTGTAAAAATATAGTTGCCAAATATGCACTGTCGTCAATGCATGGAGCTGTGAAAATAAATCGTAAAGCTCCAAGAGAGTTTGTTGTCCCGTCTGAGAAGATTCATCTATGTTTACAAGAAGAAAGACTGCACTGATACTTCAAACTGTCATTGGGGGGCAATTTATTCATCAAACACTTCCAGCCAAGTTTTAGGCTACAAACTGATCCAAAGCCCCCTTTCATCACTGATGAAAGTATAAGGGTGCACTATGTAATCTTAAATCAGGCAAAAGTAGATTTAGTCTCGTACTGCTAATCTACCAAAGCGAAACGTTTCCTTTTAATTGCTCTCTTTTCAAAAATGTATGAGTACAGCCAAGGGTTCAGCTGAATGACCAGCAGCTGTGCGCTGGAGTGCACTGATGTCAATCAAACACAAGCTCCCTGCCTTTACCAATCAATGAACTTGGACACCTGTGGGGTGGGTCAGAAATACTGAGCGGCCTATTCATACTGAAGCTATAACATAAGAGTGTCTGTAATAATTAAATGGGAAAACCTTTTAAAAGCGTCGTTTAAAATTCTTAGAAATGCACTCTTCGTAATTATGTTGCTTTCATATGATAAAAAAATAAATAAATAAAGGAATACATTTATTATTTAAGTCCTATAAAAAAATAAACCCAGTCATAAGTAGCATGGGTATATTTGTATCAATATCCAACAAAACATTGTATGGGTCAAAATTATTGATTACTGAAATATTGTCCTATCCATACATCAGTGGAGATCTTATTTAAATTTCAATTTATAAATGTATATACATTTATGTAATTGAGTACTTTTCTTTTTTTCAATAAAAGAAACATTTCAAAACAATTTTGGTAATATATTTGCTATATTTTTGTGTAAATCATGATGATGTTTTTCCAGGAATAGAATAGAATTCTCTGATGAATAGAAAGTTCAAATAAAAGCATTTTTTTGGAAACAGAAACTTTTGCAACATTATAAAAGACTTTTTTTTGTCACTTTTGATCAATTTATCACATCTTTTCTATGAGCGTTAATTTTCTAAAGTTAATTTTAACTTGATCTAACCTTGCCTTGTCATAAAAAGATTGATATAATATAATCATGCTGAACCTAATTTGCTTATGCAAAACGCCTAAGGTTTTATTTTCAAAAATGACATTTAAAATAAGGCATCATTTGTTAACATTAATGTATTAACTATCATGAATGTACATTATACTATTTATTAATCTTTGTTAATGTTATTAAAAATACAGTTATTCATTGTTTGTTCATGTTAGTTCAAAGTGCATTGTCTAATGTTAACAAATACTTATCTTGTGATTTTAATAATGCATGAATAAATGCTGAAATTAAAGGAGAAGTCCACTTCCAGAACAAAAATTGACAGGTAATGTTCTCACCCCCTTGTCATCCAAGATGTTCATGTCTTTCTTTCTTCAGCCGTAAAGAAATTATGTTTTTTGAGGGAAATATTTCAGGATTTTTCTCCATATAATGGACTGATATGGTGCCCCGATTCTGAACTTTCAAAATGCAGTTTAAATGCAGCTTCAAACGATCCCAAATGCGGTTGTAAACGATTCCAGCCGAGGAAGAAGGGTCTTAACTAGCGAAGCGATTGGTTATTTCATAAAAATAATACAATTTCTATACTTTTTAATGTCAAACGCTCGTCTTGTCTTACTCTGCCTGAACTATTTTTTCTGGTTTATGACAGTTAGGGTATGTCAAAAATCTCATGACATCTCAATCCCATCTCATGTTCTCCCTCAACTTCAGAATCATCTTATATTGCTGTTTTACCTTTTTTGTTAAGGGTGTTTGATCTTCTTTGCATGTTCACTTTGCAAAGACTGGGTCGGTACTTCTGCAGCTAAGTAGGATGATTCTGAAATGATTTTTAAAGTTGAGGGAGAAAATATGACTGGAGTTTTTCGACATATCCTAACTGTCTTGAGGCAGAATACACAGAGATAAGATGAGCATTTGACATTAAAAAGTATATAAATTGTATTATTTTTATGAAAATAACCTATCGTTTCGCTAGTTAAGACCATTCTTCCTCAGCTGGGATCGTTTACAACTACATTTGGATCGTTTGAAGCCGCATTTAAACTGCATTTTGGAAGTTCAAAATCGGGGCACCATATCAGTCCATTATATGGAGAAAAATGCTGAAATGTTTCTCCCAAAAAACAACATTTCTTTACAGCTGAAAAAAGAAAGACATGAACATCTTGGATGACAAGGGGGTGAGTACATTATCTGTCAATTTTTGTTTTGGAAGTGGACTTTTCCTTTAACATTAAGATTAATAAAAGCTGCAGAAGTATTGTTCATTTTTAGTTCATGTTAACTAATGTAGTTAACTAATGAGCCGAATTGTAAGGTGTTACCTATTTTTGAATAAATAAAGCAGAAAATGCTGTCCAGCCCAAACCCTGAGGCCACACACAAGAGAACAAAATGACAGAAGCAGCACTTCATTTGTCAAAATATTCCACTAGTTTTCTGAACCAGTCAGTCAGTTTCCTAAGCCGCATATATCTAATGAAACCAGCTGACATTTCCTATCTAGGATAGAAAGGGAAAAAACACGGAGTAGGAGCCACAGTAGTGCTGTAGAAAGTCTTATTTGGGGTGGCCTTAAGCAGCCTAGAAACTCTGCAAATGAAGAAGTTAAATCCTGAGTAGGCAGCCTGAAGCAGGAAGGCATGGAGTTGCTTTTAAGACTGCACTTTTAAGTGAAAGGGACGACATCTTGCATCGCACTTATTTCACATAGCCAAAGGTGCAGCAAAAACGACAATGTCTCCTAATTTTCCAGTTTTTGAAAGTCAGAAACAAACAAGTTTCAGGGTAGAAACGCAGAAGAGGCTGACTGGGTTCTGATCAAAGCCACAGATGAAAAGGGTAGAGGGGGTGGACGTGGGGTCCCTGGAGAGCGGTAACCATCTGAGAGCAGATTAAAGTCCTATTCATTGATAATGAGTAGGGAACTATGAAAAATCCCCATAGTGAAAACGTGAAATAGGCCTGACCTGTGATCCATCTCGCTCGGGAACACGCGTTCACGATGTAGATCAATACATGCAGGTGCTACAAAGAATTCTTTTTAGCTCTTATTAAAACGAAAGACAAAAATCACCACTGTTCAGATTTCCAGAACAGGTCTGAAACTGTACAAGACTGAGATTGGTAGGTATTTAAATGGTAGATCTTCTGAGACAGTTCTAGCTGCAGCTAAAAGAGGTGTTTGAAAGGTCACTGTGTGGCATTCATCCCTCTAGCCAATAGCATTTGCCATTCTCAGTTATCTGGAATGATGTGGACCTGTAAATGGTGCTTGTTACTCAAATGGGTCACAAATCTGAAGTACCGACTGCTCATTAAATTAGCATCACTTTTCGTATAAACAAAAGACTCCCTGCAATCGTACGGCTATTTATTCCTGTAGCGCTGAACGTTTCAGCCTCCAGGCCATCGGCAATGTCAAATCACCCCCGTGGTCATTAAAAATCTCAGTACAACTAAATTTCAAGCCTTGCTCTCCCTGTTTCCGGCTACCTAATGATACTCAAATGTCAGCCTGATATATTTGTAATCTCACTGTAGTGCGACGGATGAGTTGGTCAGAGCTGTGGCACATTCTAGCTGCTGTCCCATTATCTGGCAGCTGCTACATGCGACTGTATTTGAGGCTGATAACTTGACTTGGATTGGCTTCTTTTTCATGAAGCCCACTGGAAGGTGGTATACAAGTGTAACACTGCGGTTATCAGGGCACATTATCGTAGTGTGAAAATGGGCATTTTGTTAATATTCGCTGTGTGAGATCTGATAGGAAATCTCATATAAACTGCTGCTTCAATATCTTTAGAGGAGCCATAGATACAACTAATGCAAAATGATTCTCATAAATCATTTGAATGCTTTAATAGTCACAAATCACTGTAGATATAAGGCTTATACCACAACAAATCAAAAAAGTATGTTGTCCTTGTACTTGAAATAGTTAAGTATTAATTATTTTGATAACACTTTATTTTACGGTTTCTTAACTAGTTGCTTATTAGCATGCATATTACCAGAATATTACCCATTTATTAGTACTAATTAAGCACATATTAATGCCTTATTCTACATGACTTTATTCTACATCCCTAATCCTACCTGACAGATAAACTTAACAACTACCTTACTGACTATTAATAAGCAGCAAATTAGGAATTTATTGAGGGAAAAGTCATAATTAATAGTGAATAAGCGTACCCTATTCTTAAGTGTTATCAAAAAAAAAATATTTTACATCTAGCAATTCTGACTTTTTTCTTAATTGCATCACACAAACTTGCCATTCTGACTTTTTTTCCTCAGAATTGTGAGATACAAACTCGCAATTGCAAGCAATAAACTCTGAATTGCAAGATATAAAGTCAGAATTGCAAAACTCACAATTCTGAATTTTTTCTCAGAACTGCATTTGAATCTCACAGTTCTGACTTTTTCTCACAAATGCGGATTTATATCTCGCAATTCTGACTTTTTCCTCCGAATTGTGAGATATAAACTCGCAATTGCGAATAATAAACTCAGAATTGCGAGTTATAAAGTCAGAATTGCAAGATATAAACTCACAATTCTGACTTTTTTTCCTCAGAACTTCATTTGTCTCAAAATTCTGACTATTTCTCACAACTGTGAATTTATATCTTAAAAATCTGACTTTTTTCTTAGAATTGTGAGATATAAACTCGCAACTGCAAGCAATAAACTAAATTTGCAGTTTAAACATAAAGTCAGAATTGCAAGATATAAATCACAATTCTGACTTTTTTTTTCTCAGAACTGAATGTCTCACAATTCTGACTATTTCTCACAACTGCAAATTTATATCTTGCAATTCTGACTTTTTTCTCAGAATTGTAAGATATAAACTTGCAACTGTGAGAAAGTCAGAATTGCGAGATTCTGATTTCCAATTCTAACTTTCTAACTTGCAATTGCGAGTAAATTTTACGCAATTATAAGAAAAAAATTTGAATTGCCTGTTTATATCACGCAATTCTAACTTTATTACTCATAATAGTGAGTTTATATCTCACAATTTTTACTTTTACTCTCAGAATTGTGAGATATAAGCTCGCAATTGTGAGTAATAAATCCAGAATTGCGAGATTGTGACTTCAAATTCTGACTTTATTACTTGCAATTGCGAGTTTATATTGCGCAATTCTGAGAAAAAAAGTCAGAATTGCCCATTTATTGCTCGCAATTCTAACTTTATTACTCATAATTGCAAGCTTGACTTTTTTATTCGCAATTGTGAGTTTATATCTTGCAATTCTGACTTCTCATAATTGTAAGTAAAAAGTAAGTAATTGTACAAAAAGTTTGTATCACATTTTGCAAGAGATGTAAATTCACAATTGTGAGAAAAAACATAACTGTGTTTTAAAAAGTCGCAATTACCTTTTTTTATTCAGTGGCGAAAATGGGCTTTCATACTTTAGTATTGGGAGTATGATGACTTCAAGCATTTTTAACACGTCGTTTATTTCGGAACTATCGCGACTAAGTTCAACAATCAAGGTAATAAAACATTGCCAGAGTCACATTCAACTGTTTCAGACAAAACCGAACATGCTTTTAGCACCACATACTGGACATTTAACTTAGAAAGTGTGGTAAGAAACATAATATAATTTGCAGATATATTTGCAGAAACATTTTTAACAATTCTGGTTTGCAATTTAAGCACAAAATGTGATATGTATGCTTTAAAACATGAAAACTTTATCAGTGGTGGTTAGAAAAATAACTTAATTAAAAACATTCTGTGAAAAGTCCTTATGAATATGTATGCAGTTTTGCTTTTCAAGTACATTTTATCTTTTATGGAGGTTTAGAATTTATACTGCTGATTAAAAATGTTTTTGGCAGAAGTGAACCGACTTAATGAAGATGAGAGGCTTCGTGGAAACGTGGCCTCAGCCAGAGAAATGCATTTAAGCACAGCTGCATGTATTTACAAATGTGCGGTTAAAAAAACCTACCACTATATATTTAAGAGAAAAAAATAGGATTTCACATCCATCTGTTACAGCCAAAAGCAACGGTACACCCTTCCGAGTAATGGATTCATCAAAGCAAACATACATTACCAAGAGTAAGAATAAATGTGAAAGGTTTGAAAACAAACAGAAACACATTCCTAAGAAAAAATGACATCAAATTAGAGAACACTCAGAATTGGACATTGAAAGAGGAAAGCCTAAGTGAACACAAATATCCTGAACCTTAAAACATTATGGAATGAGCGTTAGAGGTGAAAAGAAATGTTCAGTGCTTCTGTCTATTTCCCGCTCAGACCTCAGAGTGAGCATTGTGACCCATTTAGTCATCTGTGTTTTTAGCCCGCTTTCTCCGCGCTCATCCCCAAACAGATGGGTACTGAAGAAAGCAGGCGGAGTTTTGGCTCCAACACTAAATCATGACACCTGCCGCCCTGCTGGCACATCCACCTCACACCACGGGCTGCCATGGCCTCCCACCACCCAAAAAGCAGGCTGGTCTGTTCCTCTGTTTGACTATGATGCTATTGCCAAAACAAACCTAGAATATGTGCAAATCACATCATTTGGTTATAAAAAGCAAACCTGTTAAGGTAGTATATCATTTCATGCAAGATTTAAGTGTAAATGTATGACCCCCAGCAGCATATTCGCTGAGTCATGCTCGTTTCAGACTGAGGGTATCTCTAATGTATAAGCCTTATGAATGGTAAGATATATTGTCCCCTGATTAACCACAGCCGTGGACATTGTTGCTATTCATAGACACTGTTACTCCACAGATGTCTGTGCTCCGGCTTCCAGCGGGGATGTGACAGTTTCCAGTCTCAAATGTAGATTGATTAATGACTCACAGCTCCCCTAGAAACTTCTCTCCATTTCCATTATCATGCACGGATCATTTAACCCTGTTCTGTCAGGATGGACTTTATTATGGTTATGTTTAGGGTCACACAGATGATGCATTTGTAAAAATAACTACAGCCATTTTGAAATCAACCTGTTATTTTGCCGGTCAGCTGATAAGTGCAATAATATACTGTTGTTTCACGAAATATTTTCATGCTCTTTTAATAAAAATAGAAACTTTATCCCTTCTAGTGACGCCATTTCTGTTAAGAGTCATTTTGACCCCAGCAAATAACATGCTGCGGAAAAAAACATTAAAACAAAACAAATAGACAGTCAGGGGAATTTCTTCAGCACGTATATCAGTCAGAATATTTTAGCATGTGAAAATGCAATGCATTTATTCATGGTTTACATGTGGGGCCTCTGAGACTTCAAACTTAAACAAATGTTGAAAATTTCATGAAGGACAGTTTGTTGAAGGACGCTTCTTGAGTTCTCGAGTTCACGTCGAAGACTGACGCTAAAGGGAAGAAATTGTTGAATAAAGTTGTTATTTTTATGTTCTTTGCGCACATAAAGTATTCTTGTAGCTTTATAACATTACGGTTGAACCACTGATGTCCCATGGACTTTTTTAAAACTGTCCTGACTACCTTTCTGGCCATTGAACGTGTTAGTTGTATTGCTGTCTATACTGTCTATAAGGGCCCTTCTACAAAACTGGTCCAAAGTTAGAGTTGGAAACGTCTAGGAAAAAAGTGTGTCTTTTTCCAAAAAAATTAGCAAATTGTGCTATATCCAAGGTACACAGTTCTAGTAATTGTGCAGTTAATTCTCTTATTGTATTTTCAGAAAGTTTTGATATATTTGTCCTCTACCCCAAATTTGTCACTACTGAAACACAGTAATATGGAATTTAATTACAAGGGTTATATTGACCTATTAAGATTTTGCTAATCTACATTGTAAATATATAGTTTCAGAGGTAAATCAATAACAATTACATTTTTTTAAAATATTTTAAGTATAATTTATGAGATTTGTTGTATATTGTATTTGAATCCAATTTTTCTTTGTCAAAGGCAAAAAGTTGATCATACTGATTTTAAACTTAAAGGGGTCATCGGATGCCCATTTTCCACAAGTTGATATGATTCTTTAGGGTCTTAATGAAAAGTCTATAATATACTTTGTTTAAAAATTCTCAATGGTTGTGTAAAACAACACCCTTTTTACCTTGTCAAAATCACCTCTGCAAAAATCATCCCATTCTGGTCGAGGCTGCTTTAAATCTTAGCTGATAATTAAGTATACTTTATTTTTGACAAAACATCCCATGTTTCAGTTGTGACTGAAAATTACAGAATTTTAAATGAAGTTCCAAACGTAGGTTCAGGAGGAGCCTAATCATTCAGTCCTGTCAATCATCATTACAAGCCTATATAAGCAGCTCTCACTGCACCGACCCAGCCTCCGTTCTTCCGGCATCCCTCCACCTCCCCTTCTCCTCCTCTGTTTCTGTTATTCTCCCTCTAGGTAATATCGCATTGGGGGAGGTTCGAACTCTGCGCTCAAGCCGAGTCTCAGGTTCGAGCCTCCATTAAGGACAGCAAGCCAAGTTTGTTTGCCATTGCCCATCAGGACTGGATGGGCAGGTGAACTCGTGAACTTGCATACTAAAACAGTTCAAAAACATACTAAAATACTACAAATTTGCATAACTGTACTAACATTTTGTTTATTTCCCCCAAATATGAGAATGATGTGTTTCCTTTTGTCACTATGATGACATGTTTCAGTCATGACCATTTTGGTATTGACAAATTTATGCAATAACACCCAAAAAACAAAGATTTACCTCAAACTGATGGGGTCTATCTATTCACCATGTAGAAAGGGACACATAAATGTTTCCTGATTATACATGCAGGGGTGTAGTTGAAATCAGTCTCAGCCAATGGACTAAAACATACACTGTTTCGGTAGTGACATGAAAATGTGGCACACATTATTTTTATTTTTTTTAAGTTTCATCATTTACAAAAAAAAATATATAAAATATTTTTGAACTTCACTTTTTAAAAGAATCAAAACTGATTTCCATATCATTTCCATAAGTTAAAATTTAGCAGGGTTGGGACAGCCACCTCCCAATTGAAAGTACCCAATAAATGATAATTTTATATATATATTTAGCTTACTAATAAGCTCATTTTAAATATTATTGTGGGTTTCAATAGACAATAGAAGGATCTCAGTAAACATCAAGATTTGAATATTTTTTAAATGCTTTTTAAATATGTTTTTTGATTGTGGAACAGCACCAATTCTGTAGAATGGCCCATATTAGGTCAGAAAGCTCTCAAATTCCATCAAAAATGTTTGTGTGCTGAAGATGAAGAAAGGTCTTACGGGTTTTAGAATGACAAGAGAGTGAGTTATTAATAACAGAACTTTCATTTTTGGGTGAACTATCCCTTTAAGTTTATTATTTTAAAGTATGTCATTTCATTTGTCGAAGAAAACAATAGGAGATAAATAGCAGAATGTCCAAGCTGCTCTTGTCCATACAATGAAAATTAATAGGGACCAAGGGCAGCCATGATCACATTCACTTTCACTGAAACAGAATTTGCATTTTTTGGGTGAACGGAGCGGTTTAATTACGGTGACACCTAATCCCAGAATTCCACAGCACACATTTGCAGCTCTTCCTCTAGCAGATCTGTTTTCTCCCTAATCTGCCCTAACGTGACAACTGCAAGGCAAGTGATTAGCAGAGAGCAGCACAACAGCAGAAAATATTTACTCCCCGCAAATATTTACCCACTCTGTTAATTACAACTCTGTTAAGTCACTTCCCCACCTGTTCTTTTAATCTGTCTTTTAAACAAAGCAGCTAAATTAAATCAAACCATGAGTCACAATAATTATAGACTTTATCTCTAGTTGCTGCTGTACACAGATGTCACGGTTGACTCAAGACAGATTTTTATAGATTTGCAATAGCGTCGCCTCAGGCAGGCTTCGCAGTGATTCACGCTCACTGTAAAATACGTGTATAATGAGAGGATCACGGAGACGAACGCGGTCATTATGGCTGATTCTGTACGGCTCGCAATTCTTTGACTTCGGTTGCTGCACTTGAATGCATCGCGGACATCTGCGGCAGGCATCTGCTCGGCGGATGACATACGAAATCTCTGCCATGTTCAATGTATTGAAGGGCTTACAATGGCTGACACATATGCTGAAGCAATAGAGCCGTTCTGCCAATAGGCAAAATACAGCCAGCACGTCCCAAAGGGACCCCAACGTGCAATTCCTTGTGAACAAAGCTGAGTGGCAGACAGTTTAAACAAAAGCCTGTTTGACCAGAATTGGTTTCATGTTTTGTGTTAAAAATTCAATACTTTCTGACGGCTGAGGCATAGTAATCACATTTTGGTCTCTAAACTCAGATAATATGCAGTGAGTCATGATTACACTGTTAGAACAAGTTCGTGTCAAAATCTTGTCAAAAGAGCAGCTAGTTGAATGAGGTTTCTGTCAGAAAACTGCCTGTCATGCTTTAAACAATCTATTTAATTTGTCACTCAAACAGCATTCGGTTTTAGCAGATAATGTAGGTGAGAGAGAAATATTTAGAGCTGAGGAAAAGCAGCTAATAAAATATGAAGGACCGAATAACCTCATTTATTTCTGAAAATAAAGCTGTGGGGGAAAAGAACAAAACTAACCTTGAGACGTTTCTAACAGCTGGCTTCTGAGATCAAAGCGAATGGATCATTTTTATAGCACTGCCAATGAAAATGGAGACTATTACATGTGTTTCTGCGGCCTGAGGACTTGATATCTACACATTGGCAAAATGGAAATGAGAGGGGGAAACTGCCCGTAATCCACTGAGGGCAGTGCAGACCGGTGCATAATGCTCACTTTTGACCTGGAATTGGAGTCGTGTTATCCCAATGACCAAGAGTCCCACATTAAGGCAGGTGCTTATGAATAGTCATAAGGAGTCAAATGCTACCTATTCACATCAAACTCCAACACTCCAACTCCAACGCCAGACATGAATATTCAAGCCAACATAGGCGTTTTTTTGTTCTCAGCAGGTATCTTTGATGATGTAAGGGAAAATATGAGGGAATTCATCTACTCAAGAACTTCTCAGAACAGTTTCCAAAATCCGCTTTCATGTGCTGGAGAACAAAAAGAGCTCAAATTGTTCCAGACAAACACCCTGAATGACAAAGTAAACCGTAATATTTTAACCAAACCTCCTGCATCCATACATTTCTGCCATAAAACTAATACCTAGGAATAGCTCGAGAAAGCCAACTTACTGATATGCTATATAAGCTTTTTCTTCTTACTCTTTTTCTAAGGCAAAATTTAAACACTATCTCCTCTTAGTTTTTAAAGGTACAACAACCAAACTCGGGTCAGCCCTTGGTCTGATTCGGGTGCTATATCCTTTTTAACTAATTCGACTTACTAATTCAACTTTTTAGCTGGTTTTAAGCTGGATTTTTACATAAATTTTTGCAATATGTTAAGTCCAGTGTTGGGGAAAGTTACTTGTAAAAGTAATGCATCACAATATTGCGTTACTTCCTAATTAAGTAACTAATTACGTTACTTAATTACTTTTTATGGAAAGTAATGCGTTACATTATTTTTGTGTCACTTTCGCGTTACTTTTAACATTTGCATGGGGCTTGCGTGTTTGTTTTTTAATATAATAAGTTCTATTTTTAGCAAATGTAAAAGCCCTTTCACACCAAAGTAAAATGAATAAGCCTCAGGCTGAAGGAAAAGTAAATTCACGTCTGTACAGTAGAACGCTGGTGGATATTTTTGTTATTTAACATTTAATTATTGCAGGTTTGCGTCATATTCGGAGTTTGCATTTCACTGTTTTAAATAATTTTTGGTGAAGACTGAATCTGTTTTTTTGCACATGAGTAAATGCATGTTCACATTTAGTACGGAACTACAGTATCATGATGTTAACACTGTACTTCAGATTTCTCTTAACATGGGGACAGGAGACTAGTCAGTCAATAAATGGGAAAACAAAGCAACTGGCGTTACTTATTTGAAATAGTAACTCAGATATTTTCTTGTAAATTAAAAAGTAATGCGTTACGTACGCCGGTTTATCGGTTACGTACGTAACCCTCGTTCCCTGATGAAGGGAACAGAGACGTTATTTCGTGACGACATTAGAAGAATCACCTGGGAGCCCTAATGTCATCACGACATAAGTCGTAGTGACCGACAGATAGGGAACTAGTGTAACTTGTAATGCTTATCATGTATGTAACATGCTAGAGGCATGCTAATCAATCTAGGAACATGGTAGCAACATGATAGAAGCATGCTTATCATGCCAGAAACATACTATGTTAAAAACATGCTAACAACATGTTAAAACCATGCTAATCATGCTAGAAACATGTTATGTTAGTCTCAGCCTCAGACTTCACGCCCATGGACCATTGGCTGAATGTTTGATGCATATAGCACAAAAAAGTGGTTGCTTTATATTGGTTGCTTTACCTGTTAGTCACATGGCCTCTTGGGCGGGCCTTAGCCATTCAAAGCGGCCAAGGTTCCCAGTACCCTGCTGTCAGTCTGAATGTCTGGCTACAGAAGACTAACTAACATGTTGACATGCTAGTCTCAGCCTCAGATGTCATGCCCATGGACTGTTGGGTAAACGTGTGATGCATACGGCACACAAAAGTGGAAACACTTCAGGAGTTTCGAAATCGTCACCGAATTGGTTGAAATATACATCTCTAGGATTTCAGGATTTTCCAGGCCTTTAATGTTTAGCCTGGAAACAAACATGGTGCAATGCCAAACCCCCTCATGAAAGAAGAAAGCAGTCTATTGACTAAACTAAACGTTGGATTCTCAAAAGTATATGAAATATTTCAAGTTCGTGGCACAAAATCTTTAAAATATGTCAGAGAGATTTACACACCAGTCTGTTATTGTGGGGACATTTCCACGCCGCTAAAGATGACACGGCACAATACATGAGTGGTTGCTTTACCTGTCAGTCATCTGGCCTCCTGTGTGGGTCTTAGCCTTTAAAGCGGCCAATGCTCTGAGACCTTCTGCCGTCTGACTGGTCTGGCTATGCAACATTATTAACATGTTAACAGAATGCTAGCAACATGCTAATCATGTTAAAAACATTCTACTAACATGTTTATCATGCTAAAACATGCTAGAAACTTGTCAAGTCTTGTTAACAATGTGTTAATTCATAGTAACACCATGCTATCAACATCTATCTTATCTATTTAAACTTTCAAACTTCAAGATTTTACAGGTGCTTCAAACTTTCAGGCATGATTTCTCAGGCCAACTTCAAAGTTTGTTCTCAAATTTCACTAGTTAGTTTCAATTTTTTTTTAAAGTATTGTTTGAACACTGAGTTTAAAAAAAAAACAAGACATTTTTACATATACATACACTACCAGTCAAAAGTTTTTGAACAGTAACATTTTTAATGTTTTTTTTTATTAAATCTCTTTTGCTCACTGAGCCTGCATTTATTTGATCCAAAGTACAGCAAAAACAGTAAAATTCTGAAACATTTTTACTATTTAAAATTAAAATTTCAATATATTTTAAAATGTAATTTATTCCTGTGATCAAAACTAAATTTTCAGCGTCATTACTCCAGTCTTCAGTGTCACACAAACCTTATCAATCTGATATGCTGTATTATTATCAGTATGTAAGTACATTTTTTCAGGATTCTTTGATGAACAGAAAGATCCAAAGATCAGAATTGATATAAAATAAAATTCTTTTGTGACATTATACACTTCACGTTGAAAAGCTATACGGATCATTTTTAATAATAATAATAATAATGATGATGATGATGATGATGATAAATGTTTTTGAGCAGCAAATCAGAATATAAGAAATATTTCTGAAGGATCATGTGACTGAAGTAATGATGCTAAAAATAAATGACATTTTAAAATATATTCAAATAGAAAACAATTATTTTAAATAGTAAAAATATTTCAGAATTTGACTGTTTTTGCTGTACTTTGGATCAAATAAATGCAGAGTTGGTGAGCAGATGAGATTGCTTTAAAAAACATTAAAAAATCTTTTTGGAATGGAATGACATCTGAAATGACAAAATGTCACACTAAATAATCTTAATAAACTAAATTATATATTAATAATAATCTGTTAAATAATACATGCTGCTCTTGAATATGTACAATTACCATTTTACCAAAAATAAATGGATAATTAAAAAAATGAGTTTGTGGTATACGTTTTAATGGAAAGTTACATGAGTAGTCCTTTAAAAATGATATACTGAGGAGAACTGTGAAAGAACAATTTTATCAAAATTGTCATTAAAATACTAAATTAGGTGCACCAGTCAACTGTACCAGTATTGTCAAAAGACAAAACATTCAAACACACACACACACACACACATTGAGATGACAATTGATAGATGCACTATGGCTGGAATTCATCTAAAATTATCCCAAGAAGAAAGAAGCTGCTAATTATTGTCAACCTCACACGTCTTATCCCACGCAATGATGGTGAAACACCCGTCCAACGTAAAGGAATTTCTGATACGTCTACCACCAATAACACTTTCCCTCCACGTCTTTCACAAATCTCAGGTTGCGGCAGTAAACAGTTTGCTAACTGTTTGGTTTCACAGAATTCCCCTGCAAACTTTCATTGTTTATTAAAAATCTCAGTTATTGAAGACACAGCTCAGGAGCAGAGTGGGTATTAAAAATCCCAAAGTCTCAAAAAACAGTTTTGTAAATGTTGACATGAACATTGTTCAGTATTATCTTCTTTTATTCTGATGGTAAGCAGAAGTGTGTGCTTGTAGACACTCGCTGGCCCGAGCGTCTTCTGTATACTGTAGTAATGTGAGCATGAGGGCAAAAAAATGCTTGGTGGACATAAGCCGATATGGGATTCGCTCTTGTTATGATCAACTTAAACGAGTGTGAGAAAGGCCTGAAATTAAATTAGTGGAGGCAGGGCTGACTGAGCACAGCTGGATTAGCGAGGCTTGACACGGACGGGTCTGAGCGAGACCCTGCTGGTCTCAAAGTGGAGCTCCTAATTGAAAGCCGGAATACCAAACAGCAGGCACTGATGGAGCAAACGAAACAAGATGGTACTGAAGGGAGTCCTGTGTGCTCACTCCTAATTGGGTCTCTGATGGGTCAACAGAATCATTATCACTCCAAAACATGCTGATTACCGACATCTTGTTTATCTGTGCGTCTTGGCGAAATCCCTGGCAAGGTAATAACATTAGCATAATTAGCACAGCACTTCTCCTATCCATTCAGAATGAAGTATAGCGGGAGCGAGAATTAACCCAGAACAACTTATGTTTCCAAGAACTTTTTAGATATCAAACAGATATTTTTTACAGGCCTAAAAGATACTTAGCAATCACATCAACAGCTCTCGAAAAACGGCAGGGTTTCCTGCAGGAAAATTACCAGCTTCTGATGGCAGTTAATCTGTTATGACCTGGTTTTTCTAGCAGGATTTCAAAGCGTTATGATCTTTTTACCACCATTATTATTTGAAACTAGATAATGGTTCTATGCATTGTGACATGTTTACCTGATAGAACTGTTTTTTCCAGTTATTCTGTATTATTTTTTCTCTCCGATAACAAATCGTGCGTTTTCAAAACCCATCTAGTGTCAATAATGTCAAGTCTGACCTTGTCTAACAATTTCTATTGAGCCACTGAGTTGCTGCGAGTGTTTTTTTCTCATAATGAACAATGTATTTGGACCTGAATGGAGTAAATGGAGCATTCTTAGTGAAAAAGGCAGCAGTTAGGTTCTTGCCTGCTAAAACTGTAGTGCATTTTGTGTGCGCTACTATCTATCTTTTAGATACTGACGCAAGAAAACCTTCAGTACATGATGGAGCCATTTAGAAGATGTCGGTTTCCTTGCAACCAGGCTTGGACTAACACCAGGGGTAGGCAAGTTCAGTCCTAGAGAGCCGCTGTCCTGCAGAGTTTACCTTCAACCCTTAAAAAAAAAAACCTTACCTGCCTTTAGCCTTAGTAATCCTGAAGATATCGATTAGCTTGTTTAAGTGTGTTTGATTAGGGTTGGAGCTCTTGAACTCTTGCCTACCACTGGACTACACAAACAAGCAACTCATCTGGGAACGCAACATTTGAGAACGCAATGTGTGCTATTTCATCAGATTTGAAAGTTAAATCATTTATAAACCTAGACTGTAAAAAACAATTTGTTGAGTCAACTTAAAATAATTTGTAACCTGGCTGCCTTAAAATTTTAAGTTCAGTCAACTCAAAAAAAGTTTATTCAACTTGAAATGTTAAATTATACTAAGTGACAACTTATATATTTGAGTTGAATCAACTTAAAATTTTAAGGTAGCTGGGTTACTTACCCATCTGTTAAGTTTAGTAAACACAAATATCTAAGTTGTTACTAACATTTCAAGTTGAATAAATTATTTTAGTTGACTGAACTTAACATTTTAAGGCAGCCAGGTTACAAATTGTTTTAAGTTGACTCAACAAATTGTGTTTTTTATTTTTTACAGTGTACTGAAACACAGGAGGATATTCATATTCAAGAAATTACAGTGGCTGTAGCTTTTTTATCATAAAGAAATGGCCAAAGATTAAAGATAAAGTGGACAATTAAATGTTGTTCAATCAATATTAAACAAAGATTAGATTGTGCAGTAAAGTGTAAAAACAATCATCCGAATAAATGACAGATTACTAGATTAGCAAAATAATTGTTAGTGACAGCCTAATTAGTCCTTCCAAAAATTAAAATTCTCTCATAAATTACAGAAAAAATGCATACAGTTTTGGAACAAAATGAGGCTGAAAAATGATCAACTTTTCATTTTTAAGTGGACTATTAAATGAAAGAAAGACAGACAGAAAAAAAGAAACATATTACTGTAGTGTATAAATAGTACTAAAATTAAACACTGCTATCAAGCTTAGGCAAACCCAACATCACTGTACGATGAACAAAAATGGACAATAAAAACAATGAAATCATTACAGTGAGCTACAAGGTTCGGAATGAAAGGGAGAATGGAAATTGATAAACAAGCAAATAATCAAATAATTCCCAAGCTTTTATGACAGTAATTATAGCTTATGCAGGTAAAAGCCCATCCGTGAAAAGCAGTGGGCCTACATATTCAGCCTACAGTGTAAATGTCTGCCAACAACAGCGGCCATCATCAGGCCTGACGGCATCATGGTGGCAGAGAGACTCTCTCTAGGGGGCCGAAGGGGCAGCTGCCAGGATTGCTTCCGCCCCATTACTCCCACATAATTAGATCACCCCTAACAATTTCAACTGCTGGCATTGCGCTGGTGGGGCCATCTGTGACAACATCTTACCTGCACTCATTCCTGACTAAATTGCTCTACTTCACACAACTTGACACCTCCTGCAGGAGTAGTTCAGCAGCATCTGGTCACTGATTGAGGAAATCAGGAGAGTCGTGGAACACAGCTTCGCCTGAACACACAAGTCATGATGGAAAAAATAGAATTAATGTGACCAAACTGGTTCCTATTCACTTTCATTGTGTAACAAAGAGCAGATTGGACATTATGCTAAATCAGTGTTACCCCTGGGATTCTGTTTTTGTGGGGTGGATACTAACGGTACGGTACTTTTTTCTATACTTTACTCTCTGTGTAATAACAAAAACATTTATTTCAGTGAAATTAATAAGTCCAAAAATCTCTATTTCAACATGTTGTACAATAGGGCCCTACAATCGTTTTCTTTTTTTCCGAAATTCTTGTGTGTTTGAATTTTTCTGCTAATCAGATGAAGGTATTTAACATTTATTTATTTTTCATGAAATGAGAATTAAACCTTTTTATTTGTTGCCCAACAAACAGGTTTTTCTAAAATTAATACATGGAAGAAAAATTGTGTGAATATTCTGTTAATTTTTTTTTTTTTTAATAATAATTGTAATATTTTCTTTCTACAATTAGGTGGTTAATCTTCTTGTAATACTTATTTTTTTAGTATTTAATTGTTTTATTTAAATTTGCCAGAAATAGGAATATATAAACACTTACATTATACTGTACAAAATTAATACAAGACTAGTACATATCTGTTACATGTTAAAACGTACCTTTATTTTAACAGGTTGACGGTTAGTTTTTGTGTGTATACACTATGATGATGCTAATTTTGAAATGGTAAAATTCACATGAAGTGACTCTCAGAGCGGCTCTGGAGATTAAGTGCATGTGTTTATGTCGTCATATGAGACACAAAGGCCGAAAACCACCGCGAGCCTCATGTGTGCTTCAGTATTTGTGTAGCCTAGTAAACAAAAACGCGTCTCCGCCATTCACATACGCATTTTAATATTCACAGACAATAATCCATATCGCGATTCGAATTAAGTGAGAGACAAAAGTTTACTTGACCGCCCCCCTAATATAATTGTAGGGGAAACTGTAAATATCTCCTTTTTTTGGTTTACAGATCTGTTATTTTCGCTATTTCTTTTAGCTGTGATAGAAAAACAAATGGATTATTTGCTTGTTGTTTGGTGTTAACATCATTTTGATGGCCTTGATTTCAGAGCCCTTCTGTGTGAAACACCTCTACAAATGGCACTGCCACTTAAAAGGCTCTGGGTAGGCATTTCAGAAAACAGAGGCTACATTTGGATTGCTGCCTATGTTATGAGTCATTTGAGCATGTTTGTGAATGCATGTTTTAATCAAATATGAGTGTCGCAATAGCCAAACTTTAATGAAGCCCACTGTAAACACTGGCACTGCAGGAGTATTCATTGTTGAGCTTGCGGTGCAAAAGGATGCTAATAAGGGAAGAGATCAAAGTGAGGATGTTATGTGAGTTCCCACAAGACTTCATGGCCCATATTGCTGTTCAGCTCCAGGCTTCCACCTGCTTCTCTTCTTCTCTTTAAAATCACCCAGCACACTATACAGCCTCTTCTACACAATACTATTCCCAATATTCCCTTTGTGACCAAAGCGTATAGCTTCGGAAGTGTTGGAAAGAGCTGTACTGACAAATCTGTGATGCTGATTATGATATTACTGCTTATCGCTAAATATAACTTGACTGGTCTTCAGATTTCATTTTGTTTTGGTTTAATGATATTTAAATAGCCTAAGCTCCTCTGATGCTATTTTTAAAGGAATAGTTATTTTAAAAATCAATATGCTGTCATTGTTTTTTTGGGGGGGGTTTTTTACCATTACTTCCTGTTAACACGAAAGGATATATATATATATATATATATATATATATATATTTATTTATTTATTTATTTTTTAATTTTCATGCATTTCCATACCCCAAGAGAAAAAGGAAAAAAGAATAAAGAAACACTTGATAAAAATGTCATATGATTTATATGCTACACTCCAAGTACTTTGAAGTACAATTTAACAGCCAGTCACACTCCATCCATGAAATACAGATAGGTCAGGTTTCATAATAAATGTATGGTTCCCATAGAAAGCAAAAAAAAAAAAGAAAGAAAAAGTATGCCTTCAATGCAATGTTGATTTAAATAAAAGTGACTGCCAAAAGCATAAAAGATGGCATAATGCATTCATGAATCAGAAGTGAAACGGTGCATAATAATGAATAAGCAGTTACAAATATTATCATTTTGGATTTACATAAATTATCCTAAAATGTACACATTTTTTCAAAGCAAAGTTCAAAGGATTTTCAAGTAGTAAAACTAGAATTGCTGATTTAACTCAAATAGAATGTGCCTGCATGCTAACATGCTAATGGAAACACAGTGTTGAACTAAATTAAATCATTATCAATGCTCAAAAACGTACGCAAGTTTTACATAAAAGAACAAGAACTTACAGAGAATACAGGTAAGATCAATTCAGTAGTAGATCCAAATGAGCGCCCTTAAAGGGGTCATCGGATGCTAAGTTCACTTTTTTATGTTGTTCGAACATTAATGTGTGTTGGCAGTGTATGTACAAATCTACCCTATAATGATAAAAATCCATGCAGTGGTTTTTAATTAATCTGTAAAAATAATATCCCCTTTTTCAAATCGAGCCATTCTCAGATGCCTGTCTGTGTGTCGTCACACTCACAGAGGCCGCTCCCACGATAGTTGATTGACATGAGCTCTTACCTCAGACCAGCTGTCACAGTCCAGTAACTTTCCTTGTTTCCATGCCGAAGCAGGGATGTAAGTTAGACAAGAATATCTCCGATTGAGGTGTTGTGTTGCTGGATGTAATAATGAACATAGTGGTCATCATTTACTCCTGACATCTGAGCCACTGAAGATGCAGTGGATTATGTTTGTTTGTAAATGGAATGCGCCTCCCGATCTACATATATCCGTCTATGTTCGCGCGAATCATTCATGATCCAGCTTCACTTACAGCAGAAGTGAGTATAAAAGTTTTTTTATGAATCTTTGCAATCGCCTTTCTTTTAACGTGGTAGTTAGGAAGTTTAGCTGCTAAACACGGCTAAATGCGGCTAAAGTAAACAAGATCGTCATCCCACAGAGAGAAGAGAGGGGCGGGGTGAGCAAATCTCATTTGCATTTAAAGGAACAACCCCTTAGAATGAGATGATTTTTGCAGAGCTCATTTTGACAAGGTAAAAAGGGTGTTGTTTTACAAAACCATTGAGCTAAAGGTCTAATCAGATTCAATGATCTATGCTAAGCTATGTTAAAAGTGCTAGCATCAGACCCAGAGATCGGCTGAATAAATTTGAAAATGGTAAAACTCAACTGTTTAACTCTAGGTGAGTTGGACAATTAGCCAATTTTCAAAAAAAGTGGAGTGTTCCTTTAAATCTGATGAGCCACTTCAAGATGTTCCATAATTTCTGTGACCAATGACCTTCAGGATTGAGTAGGCCTATATCTGTGTGCAGTATTTACTGTATTTATAATACTGGCCTACTATATTTGTGTGTGTGTGTTTATGTGTGTCATTTTTTAAACTTGACATATGAACCGTCAGTGTTTTGAAAACAGCTTTGTGAAGATTGTTGTATTTAATGGGGGGAAGCTGGTCTTTTGTTTTTGACATGAGGTGAGTAAATAATAGCAAAACATTTTTTTGAGTGAACTATTTACCCCAACTAATCTAAAGAAAAACATAACTATTTTTTTTTTTTTTTGTAGAATCAAACGCCCTCTTTCAAAAGCAACATCAGAGGCTTGCCTCCTTCCTTGACAACTGTGATCTCAATTGCAAAGTATTTTGACTTTTTCCCTTAAAGAAACAACTGACAAACAGTCGTATTTACAAGACAACAGCTTGCACTTGTGTTAAACGGTCAGCACTTTTCTTCAGTCAGCAAAACACGTTCAAAAATAAATTCACATCAAATATGGAGCGTGGATAAAAGTCAGCGCCTATAATTGGAAACACAAGGGCAAATTGTTCTAACAAGTACAAGGCGATAATAGCGATAATGAACCACTCTAAAGTTTCCTCATTTGCAAGCAATAACTGATCGTACTTGAAGCAGTTTTCCTTTGGATTAAGAGTTATTTTAGCACTGTTTCTATTTTCATCTAAATGAAAGCTCCTTATAAAAGTTAGCGGATCTCTATAGACAGCACCTTCCGAAAGTATCTGAACAGGATCATCTGAGAAGTATCCAGAGGGAAGAAGATGATGGGGTTTATTAATAGGACTTGGGCTGTGCTGTAGGCCTGTCAGAAGGACTGAGCTGATCATCAACATATCATCTTTCTAAACCTCCCTGTGGGATGGAGCGGGCAGCTACAGAACTCCCCGAGTAAAGTTTTACCGCCGGAAATGGACAATATTGGAAATGTTTTCCACGGAATTGTGTTTCTCTTTCCATTTGCGGAAAGAATCGCCTTGAGAACTGAGCATACAATGAAAATGAGACTTGGGCCTTTTTTATAAGCAAAGCTCTTTTCTGAAACTTCTGAAAACGTAAGGATTGTCCAAAGATGAAATGCAAAATGTGGAAACCAGAAGGGGCCGCAGCTGCTGCTACTTCATAAACATCAAAATTGAAAGGACCCCTGAATAACCCCCAAGTCTCAGAGTTTATCAAAAAGTTTTACCGAGGGGATTGCTTTCCCAGAATCTGCCGTAGCTGGTTTAACTTCAGCATCTACTTAAGTTCATTTTGGTAGTGCAACCAACAGCAAACAAACATTTGCTTGAGGACAGAGCAGGATTGCCAGTGGCTGAATAGTCCACGCTATTCATTGATTTTGTTTCAGTGAAACCTGTCTGAATGTGTTTCTTCAACTCCCTCAACAGCAGTGTACTGTTTATCTTTGCATGTAAAACAGGCTATAAAACAGACTCGGTAATAAGATATTGTCTTACATTAGGGAATATAGCCTTATTAGCAGTCAAGAGAAACCGTGCGTGTCATTGCTGACAACATGATTGAGCTCGAGAACAGACACTATCTGGACGCATGGAATATCATTATGTTTACAGCAGGAGAACATTCCATTATATGACATTTAGCGGACAGTTTTCATCCAATGCAGTTTATGGCATAGGAATTCGCCCTGCAGCGGTCATGTCGCGGCTTGCTTAACGGTGCCATGGTGACTGGGCATCTCACTAATTGTCCTATTTGAGGATAACACCATCAAGTCCAACTGATTTCAGGCAGGCTTCTGAGGCAGCATAATGGTCTAATGATCTACAACAAAATAGACAGAGCTTTGGTCAAATAAAACCAAGAAAATCAAACACGAAAATACAAATGTACGTTACTTCAACAAACCTCAGGTTGCATCACTTCTAGTTCATGTCTTTCAATGACTAAAAGGTGTTTTTTTCCCCCATTTTTCTTCTGACTAACATTCGGATATTAAAATGGAATAAAACTAAATAAAATAACTACAATGCCCTCCACAAGTATTGGGAACATCATTATGAAATAATCTCTAGTTCATTATGGCCACGATTACTGGCACCAAGCTGAGGTTTCTCGTATAATGCCTGATGAGTTTGGTGAACACCTGACAAGAGATCAGAGACCATTCCTTCATTCAGAATCACTCCAGATCATTCAGATTTCCAGCTCCATGTTGGTGCTTCTTCTCTTCAGTTCACCATACTCATTTACTATAGGGTTCAGGTCAGGGAAGACAACATTATAAGATTTCTAGCAGAGGCAGTAAGGTTTACATTTATTATCTGTTTGTATTTGACAGAATCCATGATGCCATGTGTCTGATCAAGCAGCCTGGTCTTATTGTTTATGCGTATGCAGCTTCTATATCATTAAGATATTCGTATCAATGCCTTTTTATCCTTTTATCAACAAGTGGTTTAGATTTTTAGACCCCTCAACCTACCCCCAAACATAAACCTACCCATTTCACAGCGAATATGCATTTTTATCATTTTATCAAGAAGCGATTTAGATTTTTTGTCCCCTTAACCTCCAAACCTAAGCCTACTCATTTTTATATCGAATATTAAAGGATATAAAATCTATGACCGAAATATGCATGGAAACTACCATTTTAGTAACAATGTAACATTAAAAATATTTTTTATAGTCGCTAATCCCACTCCTACCTCTAAACCTAACCATAAGTATTTCTGTAGTGTACAGTATAAAGAAAAACATGACAGACAGATAAATGGTATTAACCTTACAATAATTTATGTATTGTCAAAAGCAGTACCAAAGTAATCCAAATGACGATGCCACAGTCCTCTCTGGTGGAATACAGTAGGTTTGTATAAGGTGCAGAGCAGAAATTAAATTGAAGGCGTGCGCGCATCATTCAAATACGCCTCACCAGAAACACGGAATGTCGCAATCTGTGACGAAAAGCAGGCGAGAGCCAATGAGCGTTCGATTTTCCTGCTGTAAAACCTGTGTCATTTAGTTGATTTTAGCAAAATATAATTAAAATGTTACGTGATACCTCCCTAACACATCTACTGCCTACACAAACGTTGATCACACTACAAACAAGACAAAACTATTTTTGTTCTCTTTTTTTATTATTTTTTTCTTACAGTCATTTACTATTTTATGAAGTTGAACAATCTTGTTCTGCACATCAGAAGAATATTTTTTGGTTTTACTCCTTGTGATGGATGATTAAGGGAATATGGCCTTTGTGTTCCTCATATTTATAATAATCCTGTGGAAGAGGAAGTCATGGCTGGACAATTTCATGTTCCTAAAAAAAAAAGTGTAAATATGAATGCCATCATACCTTTTATATTTTACTATTTTACCTAGATACTTTGCTTATAAGAATTTCTAGGGGTGCCAAAAATTTTGGCCAGCATGCAGTGGAGAAAAACACAGTGTTTCACAATGTGAGTTTCCCCCCCACTTTCAGTTGTTTTACTTCAATGAAAGGTTAGAATTTTGTGCCTTTTTGTGCATTTTTTATACTGCCATTAACACTTTCTCTGGCATTTTGTTCACACGACATTCAGCCTTAGGCCTATTTTAGCTGCAACTTTCAGATGCCATTTTTTTCCAGCTCAAATGTCACGTAAATGCACACACAGAACAGTGGGATATCATAGGCAGCGACAAATACGTCTATGCTCCTTTCAAAAACTGATCAAATGAAGGTATCTCAGCAGACAGTTTTCCTCCTTCCTCCATATGTTGCTTAATTGTGGAACTAAAAGAGCTGAATTAAAATAAATTAAAATTAAAATAAAATGATGTAACACTAGTTGTTTATTACAAAAGCCAAACTTGTTGAGAATGTTGGCTTGACAAAGCCTTGTTTAAAAGTTCTAAAGCTTTATAAAGGTTTATAAATCATATGCATAGATAGATAGATAGATAGATTACATTCAAAAGTCATAGAATTTTTTCACAATGTATTCAGCACATATTCTTGATTCTAGCATGTAAAACTTGAAGCAAAAATGCAGTGGTTTGACTTACTCCAAGAACAACAGTCCATGCCTGCTTAATTAAAATTGATCGCAGTTATTATTAGCGTGCAAAAGAGGGACAGCACAGGGCAATTTTGCTTCCTGACTTGGATGCCTACAAAGACCCAGCCATGAGACTTACAGATCCAATCTGCTTCACTCCCTGCACACTAATGAACATTTTAATCAGTGCATGCTTATTAAAATGTATTTTACCTTCAATCTCTCATGTTTCACGTGGACATCTACTATCAGCAACTAGGAAACAGGGAGGTTTTTTATTCCACCCAAGGTGTAGAGACAAACAAATCAATCAGAGCAATCCTCTGAATCCTCACACACAGGCTTGACATGATGTGTAACTTAAAAAAGGATGGGAAAAGACTGAACCATGACAACTGAGATCCAAAGAAAGGCCAGCTCATTTTCTAATGACGCTTCCCAACGCCTGTGCCTAAAAATAAGATGTGATTTTACAAATCATCACCCGTGCATTGTTCAGTCTAAACCTCCTGACTATTAGGCCTGTGTGTGCTGTGGTGTGAGGGCAAAATTGTTCGCTATTCGCACCGCAGAATAAATCACACTGCTTTTATTAGCAGCTCTGCCACACTGGTTTCAAATAGGCACGGTTTTATGAACGTTATTACTGGGAGATCATGTGAGGCTTCACAGCATAAAGCAAGCGCTGCCTGAAATTCAACACATTTAAACCAGAAAACAGGTCTGTCGGTTCACTGGCCATGTAATTTATCCAAAATGAAAACAGAAGAGAAGTTCTTGTAAGGCTGCATGGCTATAATGCAAAATGACCACCATTTTTGTTGTGTACACAAAGACGTAGCGCTTAAAGGCAGCAAGAAAGCTGAAATTGTCGGCTTGTGTGATAATTGCAGGTGAGGTCATTTGTTCAGTAGTTAGTAGAGCCGAATAACGGTGATAATGGGTTTTCTCATACCATTATTGAGGTTTGTCTGGCTCACGAGGCTGTTAAAGGTCTGAAAATAATGTTGAAATCATGTGGCAACAGCTTACCATCCTTACCCGTCATCGACAGACCATGTTACACTCCCAAAGGCACACTAGACTCACGGAGAAAACTACTATTCATGTAAATAGCACTGACTGAAGTAATTACTTTGTCCCCTTGTGAAGGTCTAAGAGGTGGTAACGGGTCAGAACAGATACAAATGGTTATTTCTAAACACTATTCATAGAGATAATGAAGGGAACAATTTGAATGTATCATTGGGTAGGTGCGTAACTGTTGTGCCTAGCAACAAAGCTTCTGCTGTTGTGTGCTGAGAAACAAACTGCTCGTCCAATTTGTTCCTCAGCGTGAAATGTTTAAGCATACAATGAAATCTCAGGCAGGTAATGAAAACATATTTATTTAGTTATATGTACATCAGTCATTATATTTTATTTTAAAAGGGACATTGGATGCAATGTTCACTTTTTAGTTTTGAGAAAATCTGCGACAAAAAAACAACAACAACAGCAATACACGCAGCTAGTTTGTTATGCGCAGTCTAAAAGTTTTTGTACACTGGGTCCAAAATTCTCATACAAATTTTTTGCATTTTAAAAAAAAAATATGACCTCACATTGTGTCAATCACATGTGTTTACACACTGCATCCGAAACTTTTGTCCGTCATAAAAAATAATGGATCGGGTTCAATTTTCAGATTTTTTGCATCTAAAAAAAAGAACACATACAAACATTTCTGACTTTCTATGCAAGGACTTGTCATCCAGCGAACTGTTTCAATTTGCACCTGGTTTCTAAGTAGATAGCTAGCTATTTGAATAAGACCACCTTCGAGCCATATACTAATATGTTCACGACAAAGCCACTAGAATGCAAGCCTGCAACCATTAGCCGAAAAACCGTAACGGCTAATGCTAACGCATCTGGTCTGGCACTATGCGAGAAGGAGATCAGAGGCCGTTTTCTTTGAATTGATGTCAATGGAAGAGAGGCTTCACTACACTTAATAAACAGCTTTTTAGAGGAAACAGCTTATCATTTAATGAATCAACATCCTATCTGCTAATCTTCAACATGTTTTACACTAAACAATACTTTTGGATTGAACCATTCAACCAAAGGTGTTTTTTTCCCCCATTTTTCTTCTGACTAACATTCGGATATTAAAATGGAATAAAACTAAATAAAATAACTACAATGCCCTCCACAAGTATTGGGAACATCATTATGAAATAATCTCTAGTTCATTATGGCCACGATTACTGGCACCAAGCTGAGGTTTCTCGTATAATGCCTGATGAGTTTGGTGAACACCTGACAAGAGATCAGAGACCATTCCTTCATTCAGAATCACTCCAGATCATTCAGATTTCCAGCTCCATGTTGGTGCTTCTTCTCTTCAGTTCACCACACTCATTTACTATAGGGTTCAGGTCAGGGAAGACAACATTATAAGATTTCTAGCAGAGGCAGTAAGGTTTACATTTATTATCTGTTTGTATTTGACAGAATCCATGATGCCATGTGTCTGATCAAGCAGCCTGGTCTTATTGTTTATGCGTATGCAGCTTCTATATCATTAAGATATTCGTATCAATGCCTTTTTATCCTTTTATCAACAAGTGGTTTAGATTTTTAGACCCCTCAACCTACCCCCAAACATAAACCTACCCATTTCACAGCGAATATGCATTTTTATCATTTTATCAAGAAGCGATTTAGATTTTTTGTCCCCTTAACCTCCAAACCTAAGCCTACTCATTTTTATATCGAATATTAAAGGATATAAAATCTATGACCGAAATATGCATGGAAACTACCATTTTAGTAACAATGTAACATTAAAAATATTTTTTATAGTCGCTAATCCCACTCCTACCTCTAAACCTAACCATAAGTATTTCTGTAGTGTACAGTATAAAGAAAAACATGACAGACAGATAAATGGTATTAACCTTACAATAATTTATGTATTGTTAACCAACAGGTCTGTCGGTTCACTGGCCATGTAATTTATCCAAAGTGAAAACAGAAGAGAAGTTCTTGTAAGGCTGCATGGCTATAATGCAAAATGACCACCATTTTTGTTGTGTACACAAAGACGTAGCGCTTAAAGGCAGCAAGAAAGCTGAAATTGTCGGCTTGTGTGATAATTGCAGGTGAGGTCATTTGTTCAGTAGTTAGTAGAGCCGAATAACGGTGATAATGGGTTTTCTCATACCATTATTGAGGTTTGTCTGGCTCACGAGGCTGTTAAAGGTCTGAAAATAATGTTGAAATCATGTGGCAACAGCTTACCATCCTTACCCGTCATCGACAGACCATGTTACACTCCCAAAGGCACACTAGACTCACGGAGAAAACTACTATTCAAAAAAAAATATGACCTCACATTGTGTCAATCACATGTGTTTACACACTGCATCCGAAACTTTTGTCCGTCATAAAAAATAATGGATCGGGTTCAATTTTCAGATTTTTTGCATCTAAAAAAAAGAACACATACAAACATTTCTGACTTTCTATGCAAGGACTTGTCATCCAGCGAACTGTTTCAATTTGCACCTGGTTTCTAAGTAGATAGCTAGCTATTTGAATAAGACCACCTTCGAGCCATATACTAATATGTTCACGACAAAGCCACTAGAATGCAAGCCTGCAACCATTAGCCGAAAAACCGTAACGGCTAATGCTAACGCATCTGGTCTGGCACTATGCGAGAAGGAGATCAGAGGCCGTTTTCTTTGAATTGATGTCAATGGAAGAGAGGCTTCACTACACTTAATAAACAGCTTTTTAGAGGAAACAGCTTATCATTTAATGAATCAACATCCTATCTGCTAATCTTCAACATGTTTTACACTAAACAATACTTTTGGATTGAACCATTCTTACCACGAAAAAATGCCTTTCTATAAGAGAAGTCACTGACTTTTTGCGACAAGTGGGATTCAGCTTACGGCACTTCTCATTCGTTCCTATGGTATCTGTAAACGGCAATTGGGTGTCGCACAGCTGTGACTGCAATTCAGTGATGTCAAGGCTGTAATGTGATTGGTTATTAAGGAACACGTGATCCAAGTTAGCCGTTACGCTGATTTACTGAACATGCTGATTTACTGCTCAATAGCATTTATTCTTATTATCAATGTTGAATTACAGTTGTGCTGCTTAATAGTTTTGTTTTTCAGGATTCTTTGATAAATAGAAAGTTTAAAAACAGCATTTATTTGCAACATTTTAAACGTCTTTAACGGCTACTATTGATCAAATTAATGTGTCCTTGCCTTACTGACCCATAACAATAGTTATTATTTTTTTGAAGTAGACATCGATGCCCATTTTCTACAAGTTGGTGTGTTTCTTTAGGGTCTTCATGAAATGTCTGCAACATACTTTGGTCAAAATTCCTCATTGATCGTGTAAACAACACGGTTTTACCCTGTCAAAAACAGCTCTTTTCACAGCGACCTGTTTCGGTGCATGTCTCTTTAAATGCTAATGAGCTGATCTCACTCCACCCCTCTCTTCTGTGGAAGAGGAAAGGCGATGTGCAAATAATTCTAAAAAAATATAAAGCCTGCATCCGAAAACCTAGGCAGCTGACATATTGCCTCGCAGCCTTATTCAGCAATGATTTCGCAATGATTTTCACACAAACTGCCCACCAAACACAACTTTAAGACACCATCTTTTTTTTTGGCTCAACAATCACGGAATGAAACACACAGGATTGTGGGATATCAAAGGCAGCGAAGGATACATCTAGGCTGCCTTCAAAAATCAACCGGATGAAGGTATCTCAGGAGGCAGGAAGTGAAGCTAACATTGGATGTCACTACAGCTGCTCAAGCATGGAGAAAATGGCGGACAGCAAACAACTGGCTGAGGGCAGAAATATGCTTATACAGGACAGTTCATCAGCAGTTGTGGGTGGGGCCTGAGCAGTTTAACGTCATACTGCTCAGAAAATCAAAACGGCTTGGAAATTGAGACTATTTAGGTTTTTAGGGGATTAAAAAAGAAGTAATGCATTTTTATCATTGTAGGGTGGTTGTGTCCACACACTGCTAAGACACATTCATATGCAAATATATATGTATATACATATAATTAAAACCGTTATTTAATTTACATTTGTAGCACAATACCCAATAGTTTAATTCTACCTCTGTATGTTGAGTAAACAAATTGAAGCATTTACTGTTCACACTGTACTTTAAATCTACTTCCTTTCAGCTGCTTCACAAATTATTTATAACAAGCTCTTCCATCTTGCACTCCACTTTTTTCATCAAGCAATTAAAAAAATTCCTTAACATTGCGTAATCCTGATACAGCCTTGTACATTTTCTAAAGTATCAATTCAGTGTCTGTGAAGAGGATTTTGCTCTTGCTCAAAGCTGGCGTCCTTGTATTTCAATATTTATGCAACACTTCATGTCTCAATTCTGTCTCTAAAGAAAATGAAAAAAAGCTTCCAGGGGGGAGAGTCTCAGCAGATACATGGATTCCCTGATGGCAGATGGAGGGAAGACCAAAGAGAGACCTCATGAACGTCAGCATCGCGCATATCTCCTCTAACTCAATCTGACATCATGCCCTTTAGCAGGCCCGGCTCCACGGCTTGGCTCCACGGCCTGGCCCACCCAATCAGAAGCTTGGCCCACCCTGGCCCACACTACATAGCCTAACAGCTAATCACAAAATTGGAGCGATATTCAGTTGAGCTAGATTTTAATTTGTAGTTTTTACCGCTCGCACCCCGATACATTTTGATATTGCATATAGTTTTCACGCTATCAATAGGCAGGGTACTGAAATCGCTTTTCCGCTGTTTACTTTCACTTTTGCTTTCGTAATTAACGTGCACTCGGTGTAAAAAATGTTTGTCATTGAGTACAAGATTGAGCAGCAAATCCTAGTATCTTACAAATCCTAGTAAGATAATCTAAAGACCATCTATAGTGTTCTCAGCTGTGCTATTTTAAGACATTATTAATAGGCCCTATAAACTAAAATGTGCTTTTAACACACTATCTATGTATTAAAATAATGTATGTATTTACCACTTGGCCCACCCTTCATCTAATTTCTGGACCCGGGCCTGCCCTTTAGGCCTGCTCACCTCCTCACCTCCACAGCGCTGAATGTCCAGCACTAGTTAGCTCAGCTGGTTGACGTTGGTGGCCGTTTGTGAAGCGTGCCTACAGCGCTGAGCGGCACCTTCGCTGAACAGGCAGAGAGAGTGTGTTTGAGCAGCTGGCACTGTCATTCATCCTGACACCTCTTGTGCTCATGGTGAGCCACAGCCAAATGACAAAGCTCCAAACCTTTGTATATCATTGACTGTAGGAAACTGAGCCAATTAGAGCTGTTTGTCAGGGGAGAAGCAATCATTAAAAGCCACAGTGTGGCAGATTACCCTCTAGTACTGACTGCTTTCCATACTTGAGCTGTTCCTTTGCATATTCTTCATGAATATGTAAGCCCTTTCTGTTTTTGAGAAGGAAGAAACTTTTTTTTTGACTGTCGGGTACAACTTTGTCCTCAGCAGATGCACATTTATAGAGAAGGAACATTACAACAGCCAATGGAAAGTGATGGAAAACAGACCTGAGGCAAGGTAAGCTTAATCAACCATTATCAGCCCTGCTTTCAACATGGAAGTTAATAGTGAAAATAGTCATTAATAATTTTACTTAAAAAGGAAAGGTGTTGTTTTAAAATGTTCATGGCTTTTTCATTGGCAAGATTGACACATTTTATGATAACACATAATGCAGCAGAAAATATGTAGATTTCTTGGAGGTAACTCAGCTTAACTTGATGAAATCTTGTGAACAAAAGACTGTACTTCCCTCTACTGGTGATTTTATGGTAATGTGTCTTAAAATACAAAACAAGAAGTCTGCTGTAGATTAATAGTTATTTTTCCAGAGCCTAATTATGTAGTCAGACGTGTTACTCCTGTGAATATTAATCAGGGTGAGTTTATTTTTTTAAATCAACTTCTGACACACATCCAAAATCTTGAGAGCAGAAAATCTGTTCCACCGCTATTGCCCTGAAAACAAAACAGTGCACTGAACAATCATTCTTCTTTAGTGAGCCGGTATCCGCCTGATTATATCTATTTCAGCATATCTCTGGGTCAACAAGTTCTACTAGTGGTCATTAACCCTATGACAGAAAACAACCGCTGCGTTTAAAAATTACTGTATGTGAATGAGAATGTCTATATTGATTTGTGTATGGGAACTGAGGACTGCAGTGTTTGCTAGAGCAGGGTCCTATCTCTGTTTGCCTTTACAGTAGTTCCCACTTCCTAACATTCTTTGAATGCCTAGCACAAGTTCTTCAAATAAATACTTTTAATAAATCAGTGTTATTAATATCATTCTCTTCGCTGCTTCGATCTAAAATCAGAAAACAGACAATATGACTCCAGTCCTCGCTCTTTAGCTTTAGTTCTTTAGCAATAACTTTTAGAGTTGGATATCTTCCAACAGATAACCACAACCGGAGTAAGTACCATCTGTTAAATGTCACTGATGGCTCGGCAGATCTACATGAACTTTGGAACACTATTCAGAGAAAGTCAAAGGATTTTCGTCTAAAACGTGTGGGAGTATTAGATAGAAAATTCTGTGAAAATGCATTGACAATCAGCGATGCAATTTAAAGTACTAATTTTAAACAAAACATGTTGAATAAATGCAATCTAAAAGTTTTATCATTTCAGCTAAGACACTGTTGTCTACAAACAAATACATTTCATGTATGTGACCCTGGATCACAAAACCAGTCATAAGGGTCAATTTTTTGAAGATTGAGATTTATACATAATCTAAAAGCTGAATAAATAAGCTTTCCATTGATGTGTGGTTTGTTATGATAGGACAGTATTTGGCCAAGATACAACTATGAACAACAATCTAGAAAAATTCCCTTTAAATTGATCCAAATTAAGTTATTAGCAATGCATATTACTAATCGAAAATTACGTTTTGATATATTTACTGTAGGAAATTTACAAAATATCTTCATGGAACATGATCTTTACTTAATATCCTAATGATTTTTGGCATAAAAGAAAAAAATATAATTTTGACCTATACAATGTATTGTTAGCAATTTGGTTTTGAGATCCAGGGTCACATATATATATATACTCATATCATGCATCTCAGTAAACAATTGTCAAGAGTAAAAAATAAAAATAGTAACTATAACAAGCTTTTGCTAGAATTAATGTGATGTTCAAATGATGAAACTGCAAAGAGCAGCAAAATGAAAATGAAAACAGCAGAAATGAAGAGGTTAATTCTGTCCAGAGCACTGTGTGTCTTTTCCTAGGTGATATATAGGAGCAGAGGTGGTTCAGATCACACACATGCCACTCTTCTAGTGAACGCCTGCTGAACTGCTGCACTAAAACGGTAGAGCCAAATCCATCTCATTTGAAAGCAATCAAATCTGTTATTTTTAAAAAATCTGTATCTGTTTTCCCACAGATGTTCTCTGAAGGTTTGTGCGATTCTGAATTAGAATCATTGAGAACAGTGATATAATAGTGTGATAATCTGAATGTCTGGAATAATTTTTACAGATGTTAATAAAAGTATATATGTGGATAGGTGTTTTGTTGCCATGCTAGTGTTTAATGTTGATATTTTGATCTCTTAGTTGGAATGAACCCCTTTGTACTGCTAATGTTGTACACGTTGGGGACATCAGTGGTGCTGACAGCCCCCAACAAAGACGAATCCCGACCCTCAGAGGAGCCGAGGCTCTCGGTAGATCCAAAGCCCTCAGAGGAACCCACTGGCCAATGCTCAAAGGGATGCACCTGTATCCAAGATGACTACAGCTTAGAGCTCAACGTCTACTGCAGCACACGGAACTTCACCCAGGTTCCCTCCGACATCCCTCTATCGACACGCTCCCTATGGCTGGACGGAAACCTGTTCACTACCTTACCGGCGGCTGCTTTCGAAAAGCTGTCCAATCTGGAGTTCCTGAACCTACAGAGCAGTTTGCTGGTGTCCCTTGATGGCCACGTATTCAGAGGTCTGAATTCCCTTGCTCACCTGCATCTTGAGAGGAACAACATCCGTTCATTACCTGGCATAGTCTTTCAGGGCACACCCAACCTTGCATCCCTCAGTCTCAACAATAACCAGCTGTCTCGAATAGATGACAAGTTGTTCGCTGGACTCAGTCACATGTGGTTGTTGAACCTAGGATGGAATTCACTGTCTGTCCTGCCCGAGACGGGCTTCCAGGATCTACACGGATTACGAGAGTTGGTTCTTGCTGGGAATCGCCTGGTGTATCTCCAACCACAGCTGTTTCAGGGTCTCACTGAGCTCAAAGAATTGGATCTAACTGGAAACTATCTGAAAGTTATCAAGGCAAATGTGTTTCTGAAACTACCAAAGCTGCAGAAGCTTTATCTGACCCAAAACCAGATAGTGACGGTGGCACCTAGGGCATTTGTAGGCATGAAATCTTTGAGATGGTTGGACCTCAGCAGAAATCGTCTATCTGCACTTCACGATGAAACGTTCCTTGGTCTGCACAGCCTACATGTGCTTCACCTGTCAAATAACTCAATCGGTAACCTAAGATCTGGGACTTTTCGTGACCTGCAGTATCTCGAGGAGCTCTGCCTTTGCCACAACCAGATTCGAGCTTTGGGAGTGAAAGTTTTTGAAGGACTGGGTAATCTAGAGGTTTTGAACTTGGAGAACAATCATCTACAAGAGGCACGCATGGGCTCATTTATGGGTCTGAATCATCTTGCTGTGATAAAACTTACTGGCAGCTGTTTTCAAAGCCTACCGGATCAAATTTTCAAAGGTCTGTCGAAGCTCCACAGTATTCATCTTGATAGAAGCTGTCTGACAAAAGTCTCAGCGCAAAGTTTCACCAGTCTAACAGGTCTTCGTCGCCTCTTCCTACAACACAACAACATCTCTATAATTGAGCGTCAGAGTTTTGTGGACCTACAAGGACTGCAACAGCTTGATTTAAGGTTCAACCAGTTAACATCCATCAGCTCCCATACATTTAATGGCCTGAAGAACCTTGATTACCTGCTGCTGGCAGGAAATTTACTTCGCAGTCTTCCAGCTGAGGCCTTACTGCCTCTGCAACACCTGTCTTGGCTGGATCTCTCTGGAAACAAGATGGAGTTGATACTTAATGCAACCATATACATGCTGCCACGTTTGCGATACTTGAACCTGAAAGACAATGTACTGGTCAACCTTCCAGCTTCTATACCTGATGGCTTGGATCAGCTCTGGCTCTCAGGTAACAACTGGAAATGTGACTGTAGTGCTAAACCCTTTCGAGATTTCATTCTACAGAAGCCACAGGTGGTTCCACTACAGGTTGAAATGCTTGGGGAAGGTGAGGAGCCCCATACACTTGTCACAATATACAATAACATCACATGTGCCAGCCCACCCAGCGTTTCTGGACTTGACCTACGGAACGTCGGCAGTGAACATTTTCGGGACTGTTAAATCAAAAAGTATTAATTCTGCTACACCACAGATTACGTTTTCTATTCAGTCATCATAATTCAAATTCACGTCAGAGCTTCAATTCATGACTTATTTATCTCAAGAAATGCTCTTAAAGATACATGATAGGCTGTTGTTCTTAATACAAGTCATGTAAAAATAACAATGTTATTTGATGATCATTTGTGTTGATATATTCAGGTAAATATATTTTTTGGAAATAAATTTAAATAAAGGCTACTGAAAAATGTTAGGTGGTAAAAAGTGACATTTAAATTGATATATTTTTGAAAAAATGTACTTTTTCGTAAATAACATATAGATGTTCTTTAAATATTTGAAAAATAATTTATGTACAAACAAGTATCAAAAGTAACAAAGTATTATGACTTGATTGTTTTTTAGTATGTCCAGCTCTTCCTTCAAAATCAAACAAAATATGTTTGTTTGTGGTCACTATATAAACATGAAAGAGGACATTGTGCAAATGCTAAGTCTGATAAACCAAGCCCAAATATGGATATATGCACATAATATTGATCCATGCTCTAAGTCCAAAGACCTCTGAGCAACATCTTCAGTTTTGAGCATACAATCAGTAGTCAATTCACTATTTTTTAGACACCACTTCTTCAGAACAGAAATAATATAAAATGATCAAATACTTAAATAACAAATACAATTATTTTAAATTGCAATGTAATTTTACTTAAGTTCCCCAAATTAGCCAAATAACCTACAGGGTTTTCACCATATGAATTATTGAATTATTTTTGAATGTTGCGGTTCTGGAGAATTCTATTTTTTCTTTTTCTTTTTGGTTTCTAAACGGTCATAAACAAACACTGTTCCCCTCCAATGTCTTTCCACCACATTTCAGTTTTATTTTGCTGTGTCATAGTATGTTGTGTATCCTAAATAATAGGCTATCAAAAATATTTTCACACCTTTTTCACAATATGACAAAATTACAGCTTGACTGGAAATATCACAAGTGATATTTGTTTATTTTTTTCACACGTCTTATATTTCATCTTAGCTTATGCTCTTCACAGACAGTGTTGTTCGTATTCATAAACTGTATCAAAAGTTTTTTTTATAGCGAAAAAAACAAGAAACAGCACTGCATTGAAATAAAATAACATAAAGGAAAGAAAAAACAACAGGATAACACTTCAATGACTCAATCACAAATATATTATCATAAGCCTTAAACTTGTTAGGCCTATTCTTATTGTTATCAATGAGTTTAAGAAATTTAACAATAAGCTAAATCTATAAAAGACGATCTAGGTAAAATGAAATTTGTTTTTGCCAATAAAGAATTTACAATGCTTTATTAAGAGTTTATCAGTTTTGGAGATCAGTCACAACAATCATGAGGAACAGTCCTGTTTTTCAGTATAATTATAACAAACATTAATGCAAAGTTTTATGAAGCTATAAACGTAATCATATGATGGATTTTCAAAATTCAAACTAATCTAAAACAAACAAACAAAAAACAATACTTTTTCGTTTTAAAAAACTACTACTACTACTATAATAATTCAACAGTAAGAACTCGATTAGCAAGTTTCGCGCCAAAACATTTCCTTGACAGAAACAAAGCGGTGTCTGCAGCGCGTTCGGTCGCCATGACAACTACAGTTTTGTTCGTTGGCGTCTGAACGTCAGACCGCATTTAGGCTTAAAAGAGTCAACGTGCAGCTGTTGTTTACTACAGTATTTTGAGAGGAAAAATACGCACCAGCCAAACACACTCAGAAATGCAGAGGAATTTGCATCTCGACGACATTATATCCAAGACACCATCCCTTGACTCTGACCTGTCATCAGTAAGTTCAAATTACTGCGTTTTCTGATGACACTCCTTCACACGTGTCTTTATCGTTATATTAACATTGTTTATAGTTGTAATGATAATTTTCGACCAAGTCAGTGAGATACAGGCGAGTTATGATTTAAATCTCACAAGCCCTCAAATACTGAGGGCTAACTAAACACAGCTGAACTTCACATTTCACCCTACAGTCAGACAATGAGGGAGAGATATCTGTTCTTCAGCAACCACCAGTGATTCACTTGCCGAAAGGAAGCAGTGTGAACTTAGAGTGTCCAAAAGTCGAGGTGTGTGTGTGATCACAATGTCTTAGCATCTATTCAAATCTGTATCACAGCCATTCACTTCCTGGACTAATAATGACCAAAATGTGACTTTAATCCATAGCTTCCTGTGGGTCACAAAACAGAAGAGTTACTGAATGAAAAAGTGCCCCGTAAAACAGAGCACACTGTGCCTTTGCAACAAAAAGCAAACAAGACTAATTGGACAGAGTCCCAGTTCTGTCCAGTTTTATCACTGACAGTAAGTTAGATTCTGTTTAATCACATTTTTACGCTAGAGCTATTCAGTAAAGCTTTGTAACAAATTATCTCAACAGCCTCTTGATACCTGGGATCTTGACCAAGTCCTTCAGACTCTACGGCAACACAAACCTCTTGTCAAGCCAATTCAGTCTGATACACTCAAAGGTTGGATTGCAGTCACTTTTACACATTCAGGCTGCATATATTTTAGACGAACATAAGGGGAAAACAGCTTTTTTTTGTTACAGGCAATGACAGTGGAATGCATGCAAATGATTTAATGAAGCAGCTGGTTGCTTTTTGTGAGAAGAAAGTAAATGAGATGGAAATAAAGACAAATGTTTCTTCTGGAAAAACCAGTAATATACAAGAATCATCCCTCAGGTACCATCAGGTGTTATACCGTCTCTACATTTAGATCACATTTAAAAGTTTGGGGTCAGTTTTTTTTTTTTTTTTTTTTTTTTTTTTTTTTTTTAACTGATTGACTGAAAGAAATTAATACTTTTATTCAGCAAGACTGGATTAAACTGATTAGAAGTGGCAGTAAAAATATTTACAATGTTACAAAACACTTGTATTTCAAGTAAATGCAGTAGATTGATAATAAGAAGAAATTAGCATGAGACTTATTTCAAAAACTTTAAAATAAAACTTTCAAACCCCAAACTTTTGAACAGTAGTATATATTCTCACCTTAACAGATTACTGTACTGCAGGTTAAATGCGTTTGACTTTTCCCAGATGTGCTGAGAGACAGATGAATGAGGCAGACTTTAAAGGGACCTCAGCACAATTACAACACTATCAAGAATCTCCTACCATATATATTGATTTGCGCAACAATGCATTTCAAACAAAACAATCAGTCATTAGCCAGAGTAACAGTGTCATAAGTCCTGCAAACCCAGACAAGGAAATGAGCTCCACTAAAAAGACGTCTAACACAAATTCAGGAGCAAATGGACAGAAAAGGTAAGATATCACATAAATCCCTAAGATCACATAAAAAACTTATATCCCAACATAAAATATTAATAAAAAGTTTTAAATACCTGCTGAGAACCTTGTTTTAATACATTACAAACTTATTAATCTAGAAAAAATACATTTGTGACCCTGGACCACAAAACCAGTCATAAGTAGCATTGGTATATATGTAGCAATAGCCAACAATACATTGTATGGGTCAAAATTATTGATTTTTCTTTTATGCCAAATATCATTAGAATATTAAGTAAAGACCATGTTCCATGAAGATATTAAATTTCCTACTGTAAATATATAAAAACGTAATTTTTGATTAGTAATGTGCATTGCTAAGAACTTTAAAGGTGATTTTCTCAATATTTAAATTGTTTTGCACTCTCAGATTCCTGATTTTCCAATAGTTGTATCTTGGCCAACTATTGTCCTAACAGACCATGGAATGCTTATTTAGCTTATTTAGCTTATTTATTTTTATTCAGATGGATGATGTATACTTCTCAATTTTTTTTAAAAAAGAAATTTACCTTTTTGACTGGTTTTGTGGTCCTTGGTCACATTTCTGTTCTAATTAATGAATGGCTGATGAAATATACTCTTCTTTTAAAGCCATCACATCTTATAACCTCAGTTATAATGCATATTTATTTTTCACTTCTAGAGGATTTTCTGGGAAGATTTTATTACTCAGAAACATGAGAAAGCCAGATAAAAGTATGTTAGAGATGTCTGGGAGCTGGAGAAATCCACAAGATTTTGCTGAGGCTAGGCAGAAAAACTCTTCAGGGAAAAGTATAAAGAAAAACCAGCTTCGTAATTCTGAAACTAGCTGCAGTAAACCTGGTGTTCAGTGTCCTACTGTGAAACTTGACCAACATAAACAGTGTACTCCATCTTCTCATAATCCAGCTGCTCAAAACAAGCAAAGGTACATAGTATACTTACATTTACTTCACTCTAAGGAACATGCATAAACTACTGTAATAATTGTATGACTATGCATACAGAGAGCAACACAGTCATAAAATCAGATGGCAGAAGGATCTGAAGCTCTTGCAAACATTCAGACCTCAATATTCTGCTAATAACTGTGAGGAAGCTGCTGAGAGGACTGATATTCTTTATGATCCTGTGAGTTATTACCTGTTCATCTATAGTAATAATTGTGACCCTGGACCACAAAACCAGTTGTAAATAGCACAGGAATATTTGTATTATGTAAAGATCATGTTCCATGAAGATATTTTGTAAATTTCCTACCGTAAATATATCAAAACTTATTTTTTGTTTTGTAATATCCTAACAAACCATACATCAGTTAAAAGCTGATGTATAAATCTCAATTGACAAAAATTGACCCTTATGACTGGTCTTGTGGTCTAGGGTCACATTTGAATATTGTTCTCATATTTACAGTAACACTGTTGTACTTACTTCTCTTAGGAAGCATCCTACCTTCCTTCTGTGAACACTCTACTTCCAGATCTACAGATAAAGGACTGTTTGCTCCTGACTGTGCCCTTATGCAGTCCTGGGATGGTGGCTGGAAGAACACAGAGAAGAACCCAGTCAATGGATTCAGCCTTGATCAAATCACATGTTTACAATGCACTGATAGCATGGTTCATGTCTTTGGTGTGTCTGTTATTTTGTACAGAAATACAGTAATCTTTGGCAGTAAAAAATATTTGACATTTTATGCTACATTTAATCTTTCTGTTACCTGTTTTGTGATAGACTGATCCTAAAACATGTGGGAGAAAAGATGACAAACTTGATGCCCCTTTTTGGGTGGCTGGGCTACAGCAGTTTTATAAGGAAGATGGCTTGGCCTTGTACATCTGTGCCATGTCTCTTGAGGATGATCGAACTGGCTGTAGAAAATCCAGGGTGAGTTTGACGCACAGTCCTTGGCATATTTTTATTAAATACTTGGCTAGTGAAAGTGGATTCTGCATTCAACCATTATTTTAAAAAATAAAGTCGTATTGGACTAGTATTCAAATTTACACTGGAATATTTTTGCTTATAGATGAGGAAGGTGGATAGCGACAAGAGCATGTTTTACAGACGAGTGTGCAAGTTCTTTGCTCAGACGCCATTGAAGACTGTTGCATTCTGGGTACCACAGCTTAATCATTTGCTGGAGGAACAGGCTTATTCTACCCGTGTCCACTTGCCCTCATCTTACCTGGAGTGCTTCATCTCTGTCAACCCAAATCGAGAGGTCTTATATGACTAATGCATCCATTATGTTTACTGTGATTGAGATGTTTTATCTAAACATTTAAAGCACTTTGTTTCAGGCTGTTGAACAGGTCTTCAGTATGACCCCAGGATTCTACTGGCAAACTTTGGAAACAGAAAACCAAAAATGTCAAAGTGCAGAAGCCACAGTATCTCAGGAGTGTCATACTAAGGTGAAAGAGTCATTCGAAAATGGCATTGTATCTTTCAGTGAACAGTTTTTTTATATTAAGTTTTTTTTTTTTTTCAGACAGCACTTGTTCTGATAGGCAGGGCACTGTTTCTTAATCCACTTGCAATGCATCACACACTTGAGCTTATGTGGAGATCAAGTCTAGATGTATGTGGTATCCGTTTCCTCTACCCACCCCAAGAGCTGCTGACGCACTTCGCAGGTACATATCATCTCCCACTATAATTACACAACATGTATGCAAATTGCATGGGTTAATACATATACTGCCTTCCAGTCGGCAAGTCAGTTATGCATGAAAGGGGACGTTCTTATCAGCCAGTGCTCATCATAGCTTTCCGGGGTCCTCACGCTAACTCAGTGTGGCAGGAGATCACAGGGCCATCAGACCCCCAGCTGGCAAGGCGGACAGATCCAGCATCCATCAACGCCCTGTACGGTCACAGTCAAGACCAGCTCTTGCTCTACTCACCCCGTCTTGCCAGTCTTGTACATCTGGGGCTCTGCTTGTGGTTTGGTGGTAGAATAGCAAAAAACACCCTGTCAACGTTAGTATTCCTTGACACTATAATACTTTGACAAACTTGTATGATTGTCTTCATATGCAAAATACAAAGAAAATTTCCAAAGAACCTTTCAGCTGCTTTAGTCCATTTTATGAAAGTCAATGGAAGCCAAATAAGCATGAAATAATCTATACAATTCAACAGGCAAGTCTTTTGAAGTGACAGAGTCACTTTACATGATGAACAGATGAACATTTATAGGAATAGTTCACCCAAAAATGAAAAATCTGTCATTAATTACTCACCCCCATGTTTTTCCAGATTTGTGAGACCTTTGTTCATCTTCTGAAAACAAATTAAGATATTTTTGATGAAATCCGAGAGCTTTCTGACCCTGTATAGACAGCAACGCAACTACCACATTCATAGCCCAGAAAAGTAGTAAGGACATTGTTAAAATAATCCATGTGATATCAGTGGTTTAACCATAATGTTATGAAGCTAGCTACAAGAATACACTTTGTGCACAAAGAACACAAAAATAACTACTTTGTTTAACAAATTATTCTCTTCTGTGTCAGTCTTTGATGCACGTTCATGACAGTTCCACAGTGCATGCTTCGGAAAATCACAGTTGAACCACTGACATCACATGGACTATTTTAACAATGTCCCTTATTACCTTTCTGGGCCTTGAACATGTCAGAAAGCTCTCGAATTGCATTAAAAAAATCTTAATTTGTGTTCCGATGGGGAACAAAGGTCTTACAGGTTTGGAGCGACATGATGGTGAATAAATAATGACAAAATTAAAATTTTTGGGTGAACTATCCCTATAAACCTTTATTTACTTTCAAATCAAAACATTAATCAGCTGATTACATCAAATATAGGTTTAAATTTCAAATTCATCACACAAAGTGATCGCTTCAGACGCTTCATTTGAAAGATTCTTCCAAATCTTATCTTTAGTGTTTCATAAAAAGAAAGTTATACAAGTTTGGAACGAGTAAATTATAACTAATTTTCCATTTTTGGTGAACTATTTCTTTGAACTACCTGCTGAGTCTATTAACAGGATCCAGGACTCTGGTGACTCTGGAGTGAGATGTTCCCATGTTCTGACCTCTTCTCCGGCAACTTTATGTGCCACAGTGAAAGGTGACTAGAGAATAAAAGCTGTCTTATTATAAACGTGTCTAACATCTAAAAAATCGAACTTTCTACCTCTTTCCCTTTGCCCCCATACAGGGGATATATTTCTCCTTGTGTCTCCTGTGGTTGGACCACGCTGTTACAGCTATATAATATCTACATGTGCAAAAACAGGCTTCAGTCTGTTGGGACTTCAAAGAGTGCAGATCTCCAAGAAACAAGCTCAATCTTTAGGACTCACCACAAAGCAGGTGAATAAACCCAACAGTGAGGCTTTACATGTACAGAGATACATTGAAACTGAGAGCGGGACACTACCATGACATTGATGCTGATTGCGTTTGTCTGGAAATGCTGTCTGTCTCCGTTAGGTAGCAGCATTCTGTCACGCTCCCACAGTGTTTCTGGCTGGAGAACAGGTTGAGCTGTCCTCTCATTGCCTGGTGCTGCTCATGAGGAGAGAAAGTGCAGTTAAACACTGCTCCAGACTGCTGATAGGTAGAGCATCCAGATAGCATAGATACTACCATATGTGAAGCTGTACAGAAGTGCTCCAAGAATGAAAGAATTAATTCACTTCAAGTATAAAAATTTCCTGATAACTCACCCCATGTCATTCAAGATGTTCATGTCTTTCTTTCTTCAGTCGAAAAGAAATGAATGTTTTTGAGGAAAACATTCCGGGATTTTTCTCCATATAACGGACTTCAGTGGGAGCCAGTGGGTTGAAGGTCCAAATTGAAGGTCCAAATCTAGTGCAGCTTCTTGCACTAGATAAGAGCCTTATTCCTCGACTGGGATCGTGTAGGGCCCTTTGAAGCTGCATTGAAACTGCAATTTGGACCTTTAACTCGTTGGCCACCATCGGTCCACTACATGGAGAAATTATGAGGAAATTTTTATTCTGGAAGTAAACTAATCCTGTTAGTGTCCCTTGTCTTTGCCTGATAAAGGTTTGATGAATGAGCTTGCCACACAAGGCCTTATCGGATCGATCCGTTCAAGATTCACAGATGTTCTGGATCCACATGTCTGCTTTCACACTGTTGCCTACTCTAAAAACCACCACAATGTTCTGGGTATATACATTACTTTGCATTTTCATGATTTGTCCGCTTAACATCAGAGCGTTTTTGATATTTACTTGATGTCCTACAGGTGGGCTCATGTGGACAGTGCCGGAGTGTAGCCACATGGTCTTGTCCAAACACGCATATCCCTCATGTCCGGAGGCAGAGCAGGTGGTTGTTCTCACACTGACTGGTCAAAACATTGTGGAGAAAGAAATGGACTTTCTTCATAAGGTTCTCAGGGGAGATGGACCAGGTACATGACATCTACCTGAAACAGAGATGTACAATCCTGCTCCACGAGTGCCACCTTCCAGCACAGTTTAGCTCTGAATTACTAGAAATAGCCAGGCAGGTGTATTTGCATTGAACGCTTTAGGAAAGTGGCTCTCCTGGAGCAGAAATGGAGCATTCCTAACCTAAAACTACACCTTCACAATTGTACCTGTATACTTGGTTCAGTAAACCACCAAAAGAATCAACACCAACAATCTCTCTTGTCTTGTACAAACAGGACAAGAGGGATTTGAGTTGCTGGCACTAAAGTGGGAGCCCAAGCTATCTCTGCGACAGGCGCAAGAGTTGAGTCCATTTGAGATTGGAGAAAAAGAGTGGCATAGCAGTGTGCAGAGCTTGACATCCACTCCTGCCCTGGTCTTGGCTCTGAGAAGGGTGAGGGCATTTATCACCCTGCGTAGACTTTTACCACTAACTTATCCAGGAAACCTGCATGCATTGATGTCCCCCACACCTGAGACAGCTTTCAGACAGACCTGTCTCTTCTTCTCTGAGGCGGAATTGGTCCCTGGTGAGGATTCAAGTAGATAATACCAGTTTTGTAAGGATGACTCTTTTACTTTTGCATCAAAAGTGGTTTGCTTAATCTAAAATTCCTTCATCTTCAGATCACACTAGTCGTCCATCATTGAAATTCTTACCGCCTCATTACATTGACACTCATGGTATGTATAAAACCAAGTCAAAATATATTTCCCCCCTGTGCGCTCTGGGAACTGACTGTCAATCTCCGACAACCCACAGGTCTCAGAAGTCAGTCGCTTTACAGTTACATGGCAGTGGGTAAGTGATGTCTTCTCAGAACATGTTCTTTTTTTGAGGCCTTTTCTCTCAACTTCCTTCCTCTGTACTCTGCAGGCCCAGAGCCACTTTTGACTCTAGCTCTGTTCAAGCCCGGAGCCTGGAGCCACCGCTTTGGTAAAATTCTCACCACAATCAAACACAACGGATATACTCTAGTGGGCTTACGTGTGCTTCTACTGGACTCGAGCATGGCAAATGCACTGATTCATCCACCAGAGCAACAGGTCATGCTGTCCTCCTCTTTTCAAATATTCTAAAAAGAACAAATAATCACATTCTAGTCCTTGTGTAAAAGAAGTACATTTTGGTGTACTTTTAGTTACTTAAAGGGATAGTTCACCCAACAATGAAAATTCTGTCATTAATTACTGACCCTCATGTCGTTCTAAACCTGTAAGACTTTTGTTGATCTTCAGAACACAAATTAAGATATTTTTGATTAAATTTGATGAGCTATCTGACCCTGCATAGACAGCTACCACGTTTAAGGCCCAGGAAGGTAGTAAGACTCATGTTAAAAGTAATAACATTGTTAAAACGCTATTTTATCAATGTCCTTTCTACCTTTCTGTGCCTTAAGTGTGATAGTTGCATGGATGTCTATGCAGGGTCAGAAAGCTTTTGGATTTCATCAAAAATATCTTAATTTGTGTTCTAAAGATGAATGAAAGTCTTACGGGTTTGGAACAACATGAGGGTGAGTAATTAATTAGAGTATTTTTATTTTTGTGTGAACTATCCCTTTAAGTGCAAACTTAATATAATGCTTTCGGACACTTACACTACCAGTCAAAAGTTTTTGGACAGTAAGATTGTTAATGTTTTTTAAATAAGTAAGCCTGCATTCATTTAATCCACAGTACAGCAAAAACAGTACAATTTTGAAATATCTTTACTATTTAAAAGAACTGTTTTCTATTTGAATATATTTTAAAATTTAATTTATTCCTGTGATTTTAAAGCTGAGTTTTTAACTGCCACATGATCCTTCAGAAATCATTCTAATATTCTGATTTGCTGCTCAAAAAAACATTATGTTGAAAACAGCTGAGTAGATTTTTTTAGGTTTCTTTGATGTATATAAAGTTCAGAAGAACAGCAATAGTATTGAAATAGTATTCTTTTGTAACTCTATAAATGTCTTGATCATCACTTTTGATCAATTTAAAGCATCCTTTCTATTTCTAAATAAAAGTATTAATTTCTAAAATCAAAAGCTTTTTATTTCAGATAAATACAGATCTTTGGATCTTTCTATTCATCAAAGAATCGTAAAAAAATGTACTCAACTGTTTTAAATATTGATGATGATGATAATAATAATAATAATATGTTTCTTGAACAGCATATCAGCATATTAGAATGATTTCTGAAGGACCATGTGACTTTAAAGACTGGAGTAATGATGCTGAAAATGTAGCTTTGATCACAGGAATAAATTACATTTTGAAATATATTCAAGAAGAAAGCAGTTATTTTAAATAGTAAAACATATTTCAAAATATATCTGCTTTTGCTGTATTTTGGATCAAATAAAACCAGGCTTGGTGAGCAGAAGAGATTAGAGAGAAATGAGAAAACATTAAAAATCTTATTGTTCAAAATTTTTTTGTCTGGTAGTGTAATTCCATGTTATTTTTTGACCCACTTGAGTAGGACTTCATATATAGAATTACTATCATTATATCATAACTTCTGTACTGTACTTCTGCAATAATTGTACTACAGAATGTATTGACAAACATTTATGGTAACCTAAAATATACTGTGATGTAATTTCCGTAAACTCTTGTACATTAGTTGACATGAAAATAAATGTACTTCTATAAAGCATGATAAAATATTAAAACTAGTTTTAAATGTACTTTAAAGTAAACATTTTTAATCTGACATTACAAACTGCATTTTTTAAAATGTTTACTTACTGTACTCTTTTTTACGTAGACTCAAGTGGTCGAATGCAAAGATACTTTTAATATTTATATATTTAATGAAAATTCTGTTATTAATTACTTACACTCTTGTCGTTCCAAACCCGTAAGACCTTTGTTCATCTTCAGAACACAAATTAAGATATTTTTGATAAAATGCAGCTTTCTGCATCTGCATAGACAACAATGCAACTACCACATTAAAGGTCCAAAAAGGTAATAAGACTGACGTTAAAATGTCATAACATTGTTAAAATGCACAATGCATGTGTGTGAAATTGTTGAATGAAGTAGTTATTTTTGTTTTCTTTGCACACAAAAAAGTATTCTCGAAGCTTCATAAAATTAAGGTGGAACCAATGATGTCTCATGGACTATTTTATCGATGTCCTTACTACCTTTCTGGACCTTAAATGTGGTAGTTGCGCTGCTGTCTATGCAGGGTCAAAAAGCTCTCAGATTTCATCAAGAACGACATGAGGGTCAGTAATTAATGACAGAATTTTCATTTTTGGGTGAACTAGTTATAGTGAACTACTATTTAAAGTACAGGAGGACATTGTATACAATAAAGTGCAGTTGTTGTTGTTGTTGTTTTTTTAACAAGGGGACATATCTAGAGGACATTTACTAAAAATATAGCTCAGCTTGAGTATAAAAAACTATTTGTCTTCGCTTATTTAATATCAGGATCCTACTGAAGAGCTGGAGTTGCAGTACTTGAGATCAGGCCCATCGCTGGCTTTGTGTTTACTGAGAGTGAATGCAATAAAAAGACTGTTGGAGCTCATGGGCCCTGAGGATCCTGTTGAAGCCCGTACTATAGATCAGACACTATGTGTTGGCGCTGACAGGCTGCACAATGGCATCTATGGTTAGCACTCTAACACAATTCAACAAATGTCAACAATCTGGCCAAAGCTTATTGACATGGTGTATGTTTTCATACAGGATCTCCGTCTTATCGAAAAGCCGTAGAAGACATAAAACTGTTATTTCCAGAGGGTGTGTGCTGTAATGAAACTTCAATCATGAGACATGAGCAGGTACTGTAACTCGTCTTTCCTCCCTCTAAATGTGTTGGTGTTGAACAGTTAAACATCTCTTCTGTCTGAATTTCAGATATCATGCTTGCACTCAGATCCTGAAGCTAGTTTGGACCGTGAACAGCTGCATGCCCTTCAAACTAAATTTTCTTTAGGATTTGATCAAGGCAAGGCATTTTTCCACTTCCTCACCCCTCTATCAACAACATCAGAGCCAATGACACAAACATAAACTGAAACTTGTTGATGTTTTACTAGCTGCGATCGACCTTTGTAATGAGGATAGAAAAAGAGTTGTTATTTATTTGTGTTTTGGTGCCAGCAGGGCCTTTGGTCCGCAGTGCTCTTTGTCAGACCACCTGCCTGCTGATACCATCCAACCTACTGCGGCAGAATCAGCCTCCTCTCTACTCAGAGCTCCTGCAGCGGCTGCTTAGGACAGGCTGCCACCTGGTGGCCGGAAGGCTCTCCACACCAGATGAGAAACAAAGACAGCACATATCAGAGTTACTGAGGTCCTCTGCTGGTGAAGCACTTCTACGTGAGGGGCCCTGTCTTATCATTGCTTTGCAAGCAGACAATGCCGTCACGTGTTTCGATATCATTCTCGAGAGGTACAAGCTGAGCTGAAATAGAAGTAAAAGGTTACAGAAGTCAGTAGTATAAACCATACGTAACTCAGTTCTATTTTTCTTTTTCTGTAGCATTTGCAGGGAGAGACCTGACTTTAAAAGAGTTACAATGAAACTTCTTTACCCAAACTCTGAAAGTAGGGTGAGTTGTAACATTTTTCTTACACTCTTAAAAATAAAGGTTGCAAAATGACGTTTTGAACATTTTAATAATCTAAAGTAGGGCTGTCACTAACAATTATTTTGTTATTTTTCGAACAATAGACTTTAAGATGACTTAACACACATATATAATAGCAATGAGGCAATAATAATTTGTTCAAATGAAGTATTGGAAGTAAGTAATGATATGGTTTTATTGAACAAAACTGTGAAAATATATTATGTATTATAAACAATAGGACTAACGTATATTACGTATTATAACAAATGACTGCAGAGGGGGCCAACGGCCTGACGATTGTTTTTACACTTTACTAAGCGATCTAACCCTTGTTTAATATGGACCAAACAACTTAAACAATTTAAACAATTTAATTCAAATGTCCAGTTAATCTTTAATATTTGGCCATTTCTTTAGGACAGAAATGCTACAGCCACTGTCATTTCTTGAATATGTGGACATTAAATCGTGTAAACTCAGAGTGAGGGTTTACACTTTGATTTTGAAATTGTGATGAACAGTTAGCATATTGTGTTTGAGTAGGTTTATAAATGATTTACCTAACAAATCTGATGAAATGGCACACGTTGCGTTCCCAGATGAAAGTTATAATAAACCCAAACTCACAACAATATGTAAAGAGATGGAGTTTGAGACGATCCACACATGTAAATGTCCACATATTCAAGTTCATGTGGCTTTTACTGTGAAATTACAAGATGTTACAGTCCATAACAATATAATAACTTCTGCAAAAAGAATTTATAGCTGATTTTATAGCTGAAAATCATGATTTCTTATTGTCCTACTTAATCAGTGCATTTTACCATCATAATCAAAATATTTTATTGTACTTTTGGTAATATTTCATTTATTTTATTTATAAAAGCCCTAAAGAGTCATTTACCTCATTCTACAACATTATCTTAAAAAAAGTACAAATTCTTATAAAAATGTGTCAGTAAATCTTGCATCAACTCTGTTACCGCACCATACTTTGCCTTTAAATTTGTGGAATTATCACCCACAACTATGCGAGATACAGGAAATGATGTAACTTTCCCTCACTGATAAGATCTGAAGTACTGAAAAGTCAATGTGCTCTCTCGGAGAAAATATTTTAATCTAAAAAGTTCTTACACCAAGAGTTATTTTTATAGTGTCAAAGCTGTTACCACAATATTAAAAGGAAAACTGAATTTTTCATTGATCACACTTTGTGTTATATAAAGGTCTTTTAAGCCTGATTTCATTAGTGCCATGTGCTCTTAGCATTTATGCTAGCAAGTGGAGTTTTTGGCAAAAAATAAATTAAAATGTCAATTCTGTTACTGTCAAACTGTTTTCAAGGTAGAATTCTGTTACTTTACAATTCTGTTACTTAACATGTCAACTCTGTTTATTAACTGTTTTCACACACAAAAAAATGGTTTGAATCTCATTAAAACATTGATTTATTTTTACACCCTTATAATATTTAAACATTTTTTTTTAATTCTTTATATATATATATATATATATATATATATATATATATATATATATATATATATATATACACACACACACACACACACACATATATATATATATATATATATATACATATACATACATATATATATATATATATACATATATATATATACACATATATATACATACATATACATACATATATATTCATACATACATATATTTATATACACACACACACACACACACACATATATATATATATATATATATATATATATATATATATATATATATTATATAAAGTACATCTTCAGGTATGTATAGGTGAAATATTATCTCAGTTTCAAGTGTTGGAATGTAAGGACTGTTTGTCTAATGAAACAAGAAAGATTTGTCCTGTTATGATTTATTGTTATTTCTACACATTGCCTAATTTGTCCATAACAATACCATTTTTTCACTAAAAGTAAAAGGGAAGTAACTTGTGTTTGGCAAGCATTGAATTATTAAAATTAAATATGTTTTCAATAAGATACTGGGGGAAAAAATGTTATTGAACAGTTTTTTCTAAATTTTATGAAATGCCAATTACAGAATAACCCACATACTTACCTACACAGGTAAATAGAACAGAATTATACTTCTGGTATTTTGTCTGTTAATCTACTTCAATCAACGAATTTTAAAAATCGAGTACACAAATTGAGTCTAAATAATGTTTTTCCACTATAAAAAAACATTTGTGTAATTAAAAGTTTCCATGGACTTTTTTTTTTTAAAGTGTACCTTACTTTTCTGTGCCTGCAGGCAGTGAAATTGCTGCGTTACCTGTTTGATGATCTCCGTCTTGACAGTCATCACCACGTAGCACCACCATAACCAGGAGTTTTTCCATAATAGGTACCTAGTGCTAAAAATTTAGCTTTCTATATTTTCACATGACATTCTCGCCGTGTTTTCACACTGTTAAAGCAATGAAAAGAGTGTCTTAAACTTGCTAGTGCAGAAAAGTCTTTTAAAAGTCTGTTTTAAAGTAGCATACTAACTCCAGAAGAGTCACATTGAATTTCTTAATTTGATTATAACTTGCACAAAATGTTCTTAGTCCACTTTGTAACTGATGATTCACAAGTACATGGGGGGAAAGAAGAAGACAAAACACTGGAGGCAGGTTAAAGATCAAAAATTATTTAATTCCCAAGATGACAAAAATAATTCCATGAATTCTGTAAACCATTGCATAACTGCTGTAGTGTAGACAAGTGTTAACAATTTTTTAAATGATACACTACAAGAGAAAGATTATGCATTATAAATAATACCATCTTAAGTAATTCTAGTGAAGAAAAACCTCTCTGGCCTTACACGCAGTCAAAACGTACAACTATTCCATAAAGAAGCCTCCATAACTTAAACACAGAACTCCCAGTAAATGGTTTTAAGGTCTTGTGTTGACAACACATACACAAAGTATTATATCGACAGCAAATTGTATAGTATTTCAACACTAATTAGAATATAAGCTGTTCTATATATCGATGCATACTGTACCAAAATAAGGGATATGTTTCTTCCTCGCAATATAAATGATTTCCTCATTTTGACTTGTGAGCTAATAAATCTGTGATTTGCAGTTTCCTTTGAAAATTGGACATCTCTCGCTATTCTACAGTTCTCCTGTAAAACCCTGAGAAAAATACATCTCGTATTTCCATCAAATTGTTACATGGATAAATACACAAACTTGAAAACTGCAATTGTGTTTAACTTAGAAATTTATTCGTAACGTATCGCAATTCACAAAACTAGTGCTACATCATTATAGATTAACTGTTCTCTAAGTTATTCCAGTGACCCATTTTATATCTAATTTGAATGGTACATTCAATATTCAGGGATTTTAATGTTCGATTAACCGTAACATTAATTATAGGGAACAGTGGTTCCAAAAATTCTGCCTTTTTTTTTTTCTTTTCTCTTTTTATTATTATTATTTTCGCCTCTTACAAAAGTTTACTATTGTAATAGGTATCTTCCCCCTGGCTAGTTCGCTAAATTTAACCAGTTTCATATGTAATATGTATATACAAGATTGCATAAATCCTTAGGTTCAATAAATCACACTACTGATAGAGAACAAAATTAGAAAAACAAACAAATGAATAAAAGAAAAATCCACAAGAATGCAAAAAAGAAAGAAAGAAATGATTATTTTCCACTGCAGAGCATTATGGTAAATTACCAATACATTAATTTACACATTGCTAAACAAAAGAGTCCTTGGTGCTTCTTTAATTACAAATGCCTGGTCAACATTAAATGGTCATTTTTGTTAAACATTACGGTTGGTATTTAAATGGCTGATGCAGACAGGGGGCTTTTTTTGTGTGTAAAATCATGCTGTGGTTTAGATTTATTGTGATTAAATGATTACTACCTGCCATTCTGTAACCAGACACAGAAAATCAGCTGGAAGCCCAAACTCGACTAACTTTAATTTTGTCTCGCTTCATGAACTCTTCAGATGAGCTGCTACTTTTAACACACCCTTGGTAAAAAATACAATTGCAAAACACCTTAACTATAACTCTGACAGTAGACACTGTGTACATGCATGATCATGCTGACTTTTCAACAGTATTAAATGTTTTTTTTTTTTTTTAATCAGAATTACTCAAACTGAAATGTTTAAAAGGCAGAGTAGTTAGGTATTACTTTAATACACGGGACTCTCGTGCATTGAGAAATACAGATTAAAATATCCCAAGGCACTAAATTTCCTAAGCTGGAATTCTTCATTTGTTCAATCAAAAAATACTTTCAATGTGTTTTTATTAAAGGCACAAATTTGTTCCAAAGAGACTTGATCCTTACGAGACATTTAAGTGCAGGCCTATGTTTTTCTTTTCTTTTCTTTTCTTTTTTTTTTTAAACATTTTTTACTTATTACAATGACAGGCAAGCATAACTAGGCCAAAAAGTGAGGTTTAAGGCTAGGACAATGTAGTTGTAACCCACTGTCTGTCTCAGCCATTTCAACGAGCATGAACAAGGGACCCATTTTACATCACAATCAAATATGTTCTACACAGCCATCGTAGACAACATTTGACAATACATTAATAGACTTCAAGGTTAAAATAAAAAATAAGTTAGAAGATTTCTCATTTCATATCCAAATTCTGAATCCCAACTAAAACACAGAAAAACAAACACCAGTCAAATGGAAACTAAAGAAAGCACCGTACGGGCCGAGTACTCTTTTAAATTCCTGACAGCATACAAGTAGTGCACAACAACTAATGTTTCAAAACTGATTTTACGATAAGTACTAGTAGTATAAAAAGAAATAATATATACTTCAAATAAGCACTAATCCATATGGCCACTTAAGAATATTAACACAAATATTCATTCATTACTATGACATTCCTTCACTGTAGCTTACAGCCAATTCAATACTATGTTATCGTTTTCACTGAGAAATTGAAGAAACAAAACACAATCTTCTTCATAAAGATCTGTGATTCATTAGGATTTTTTGAATGCACGTATGTAAATAAGGTACTAGATTTGGTCATATCCTAACTATTTCCTCAGAATGTTAAAATGAAAACGCAGTTATAAAATCGAAGAGAACAAAGAATAGTAAAGGTCTTTGGTAGAAACTACAAAAATGGGCATTCAGTCCATTAATATTGTCAGCAAAAGCAGTTGGCATAGTTGTCCTGTCAAATTAAACATTGAAAAACTGACATAGTAATTGTACACCACTTCAATTGAACTTTGAAACAAGTAGAAACTACAATACCACTTTGGTTCATTTGAGTAAAGTCCGCATTTGATTTGACCGCACTCTTCGCGTGAGAAAGAAATGTGGTGTGAAATCCCAACAAAACCCTATGGTCCAATAACCAAACAATGGAGCTAATCCCTCAACAAAGTGACACGTCCGCAAAGCTCTTGAACACTTGAGTGTCGGAAACACCGCAATACCCCGAGCCGCTTTGATCCGTTTCAACCTATCGTACGGAAAAGAACACTCGGACTAGAAAAGATAAGCACAAAGTCAATGCGTTTGGAGCATTGCACACGAAAATATCTTTTGAATACTCGACCAACAACTGGATACGCCTGCTCAACACGAACACATTTGGCAGTGTGATTTAGAGCTTCAGCTGGTTAACAAAAGTTACACACTGACACATGCAGTGAGCTACATACAGACCTTGTGGATTAAGATACGAACGCTAGAACGAAAGCCGAGAGAAATCATATATTTATATATACACACGCTGTCTTCGCCTCGTGAAGCTGAAAGAAAATACGAGGACAATTCGATAACCATCCCTTTTGAAGTAAACTGTTAATCCCGTTTTTTTTTGTTTTTTTTTTTCTCCAAAGAAAAAGAACTTGCACCTTTGTGTACCTGACAATTTACCGCACGAACTCATTGCTGTAAATATGAAAGGAACGAGAGAATAAAAGAAAAAGTTTCAGATAACACAGTAGCAGGTCATTTCAATTAGATTACCTAAGCACATTACACTGTCGAATTTGGATACGAAAACACCGATGATTTCTGTCTGTAAACACTACAGAGCACTACAAGTCTACACATTTCAATAAACAGAAATGTACTAAGCCAGTTTAGTTTTTGCAATCAAAGAAACACACATTTCCTGATTTGAATATCCCTACACGTTTAAATTAAGGATGATTCAACGTTTCTAAGGATAATGAAGCTGCACCCAAAAAGCACCATCGTTAATGAAGGAAAAGGATCGATTCTTTAGCTGAACCTCAGAGCTCAGGCACCGACCGGGGTCCAAGTCTCTCGGAAATACTTTACTAGTACTCAATTGGGCCGCTAAATGCTCCGATAATACGGTACTACTGGAAAAATACAAACTTTGCACAAGCTATGGGTTTTCTACTACAATCCTAAACTCTTCACAGATGCTTCAAATGTTTTTTAAGGCAAGGCACTTAAGAAGGGAGTGGCCAGGAATCAGATATATGTTCTGACATATCTGAAAGGCTAAAATCCAAAAAAAAAAAAAAACTGTGTCGCACAGACACATGTGCTCATCTAACGACTACATCATGTATATCTAAATAGTCACTATAAGACGGAGAAATCGATTTACTAAATGCCTTAGCATACAGTATGTGCCTTACTGATATTACAGCTGCTGGTTATGCCTAAAATGCATTCAAAGTTTGCACTTATTTGATTGAAAAATTTAAGTAACAATGAAAGTAATAATAACTACTATTTAGTACTATTTTATATGAAACCTAACAAGATATATACACTATACCATGATTTAACAGTAAGAAAAATGAAATATTCTATTATGTTTCACAGTACACACAAAAGCTTCATACTTTAGCGTATTTGGGAAAAAATATAATTCTACGAAAATAAAAAAAATAACAAAAAAACTACAAAGCAGCTTAAAGCAAAAATTCTAAAAGAAAACAAAAATACCCTCAGACAAATTTCCAAGTCAACAAAGTGCTTTTAACAAGAAATGAATCCTCTTCACACAGCTAGTAGCAATAATGGCGTCGGGCCGATGATTTTGTGGCTAACAGTCAAATCAGGGCCAACCGACTATAAATGCCAAAAGCAAGAACCAAGGGGAAATAGTTTAATGCTTTATGAAAATGGATAATCTAGCTTGTACAAAACAGGTATTGCATTTAAGTACTTGATTTGTATCAGTCAAACACCACTTATTAGATTCTAATAAAACTAATCAATTGAATCACTATATGAAATACTGAAACACAAAAAATGCTATTTAGAAACTGTAAGCATAATAATAATAATTATAATAATAATAATAATAATAATAATAATAATATGTATTAGTAGTTCTTCAAAGGGCTAAATCATTAAATAGTACCTTGGATAGCTGTACATCACCACTTCAATATTTTCGTCTTACAGTAAGGACATTCCATTTTACCAGACGCACAGTTCTGACAAAGTACATAATGTTGGCAAGGCTGCAGGACAATGGAACGATCATGCTTTTGGCAAACTATACATTTCTTTGACTGAAGCTGATATATTACCTGTGTTGAGAAAAAGAAGAGTTAACATCAGTCACACTCTGACAGATTCAATGCAGTGCGTCATGCATCACTGACTGACATCGTGTGGATGTTAAACCACGTTGCCTACTCTTGTCGAGAAGAGTACGACGCTCTACTTAGAGTGTGTGTAAATGTGACATGGTGACGTATGTGTGTTGGGACCTGGTCCTTCTTACCCCGTCTATGAGGTCTAGGTCAGAGCGCAGCTGGCTCTGGATGGAGCGGAGCTTTGGCAGGGGGAGCTGGTCCAGCTCGCCGTAGCTGCGCAGGAGGGGCGTGTTGGGGGAGCGACACAAAACGTCAAAGTCTCCCTGCAGTTCCTTCAGCTTGCGCTCGGTGTCCTCCCGCTTCTGCTCCGCCAGCTGCCGCTCCGCCTCTGCCGATTTAGCTTGCTCCTTTGCTTCGTGAGCATCTTTCTGCCACGCTTCACAGGCCTGTGAGAGATACGTTTTAATAAGACGTTCCTTCTGATGATGATGATGATGATAACCAAACTGACACCTTCTAGGTGTTTTTTCCAAGATGCACCGCTAAAGAACAATAGACCAAAACCTGGAAACGAGTTAGCAACGCAACGAACACGTTCAAGGCCTGGAAAAGTAGTAATGACATTGTTAAAGTAGTCCATGTGACATCAGTGGTTCAACTGTAATGTTATGAAGCTACGAGAATACTTTTTGTAAAAGAAAAATAATGACTTTATTCAACAATTTCTTCTCTTCTGTGAACATGCGTTCACAAGAGTACCACAACACATATGTAGAATGTCCATCTCTCTAAGTTCATCATCTGTACATTCTGGTTGAAATACAGTTGAGGTCAAAGTTGACATACACAGAATCCAAAATAAGTGAGATCATATAAAATGCATGTTATTTTTTATTTAGTACTGACCTGAATAAGATGTCACATAAAGGAAGTTTACATATAGTCCACAAGAGAAAATAATAGATGAATTTATAAAAATGACCCCGTTCAAAAGTTTACATACACTTGATTTTTCATATGGTGTTACCTTAATGATCCACAGCTGTTTTTTTGTTTGTTTGTTTGTTTGTTTAGTGATAGTTGTTCATGAGTCCCCCTGTTTGTCCTGAACAGTTTTTTTTTAACCCTTTCCAACAATGACTGTATGATTTTGAGATCCATCTTTTCACACTGAAGACAACTGAGGGACTCATATGCAACTATTACATGAGGTTTAAATGCTCACTGATGCTTCAGAAGGAAAGGATCCTTTTGAATGTGAAGATCAGGGTAAATTTAACTGATTTTGTCTTCTTGGAAACATGCAAGTATCTTCTGTAGCTTCTCAAGGGCAGTACTAAATAAAATAAAAAAATTGATATTTAGGCAAAATAAGAAAAATGTGCACATTTTCATTCTGTTCCAAAAGTTAACACCCCTGACTCTTAATGCATCGTTTTTTTCTTCTGGAGCATCAGTGAGCATTTGAACCTTCTGTAATAGTTGCATATGAGTCCCTCAGTTGTCCTCTGTGTGAAAAGATGGACCTCAAAATCATACAGTCATTGTTAGAAAATGTTAAAATACACAAAAATGCTGAAAAACCACAAAAATTTTGTATGATCCCTCTTTTTTTCATAAAATAATTAACATTTTGCAGATTCTGCAAGGTGTATGTAAACTTTTAACCTGTACTATAAGTAAGGCTGGGCAAAAAAAAAATCGCAAGGTATCTTGAAATCTTGCAACATTTTTTGTTTAATGTACAATGTGTATCATCTTCTGCTTGTAAACAAGGCATAGCACATCTGGGTTCTATGTGAACGCATGGTGAAGACTGACATGGAAGAGAAGAAATTGCTAAATGAAGTCATTATTATTGTTTTCTTTGTGTACAAAAAGTATTCTCATTGTTTCATAAAATTTGTGGTTGAAGAGTGGCTGAACCCCTGATGTCATATGAACTATTTTAACAATGTTCTTACTACCTTTCTGGACCTTGAAGGTGGTAGTTGCGTTGCTGTCTATGCAGGGTCAGAAAGCTCTTGGATTTTAATTAAAAATTTGTGTTCTGAAGGTGAACAAAGGTCTTACAGGTTTGGAACAACATGAGGCTGAGCAATTAATGACAGAATTTTCATTTTCGAGTGAACTATCCCTTTAAAATAATGCAACCCTGAATTATTTTCTGCAATAATCCAACAGCCAATGGAAAATCCTATTGTTTTTTGTTGAGGGAACCAGGAACCATCATCACCACACCGCTCTACAGCTCGAAGTGTCACTGTAATATAACAGCTTCAATAAGCACAGTTAAGCAGCGTCAGCCTCTGTTTTCTACAATAAAACTAGGCATGAATCTCTCAGCGGTGACCTACAGGACAAACTGAATGGCTGCTTGACAAAAGCGCTTGTTTCTAAGCATCACTCATCTCACGAGGCCCATAAAAGCAAGCAAGCAAGCACATCTGACCTGTTTGACTTGGTGCCAAGCCTCCTCCCATTGCTTTATCTTGCGCTTGGCTTCATCCAGTTCTCGGAGGAGCCGGCCAATGTCTGCACTGCTGGAGCCGACGGTGCTGGAAGTAAGGCTGCTGAACACTGGAGACGGGCTGGGAGAGAAGCTGCCACTCATAAAGTCCCATATTCCCCCTGCTCCGCCATTTAGACCTACGCCAAAACACAATGACATCAGCTCAAATATTCACAATACTGCAATCGTGATATCCACCTTTTTCTTCCCGTAAGAGTGGGTGCGGCCATTTGTAAATTTTATGGGTCTGGCTTCCGGTCTCATCCATGTCCTGCTATTTTAGTTAGTTTTTCTGCTTGATATTGCAAACTTGTGTATCTTACAATGCTATTTTATTGTATAATCTTAATTATGAATACACTGGTTTGTAGTGCAAAAAGTTGTACCCTTTACTACACATTGTTACGTCTCCTTATTTCCCTACAGTGGATAATGAACCGTAAGTCTCGCCTATAGGCTTACTTCTGTGTTAGATACAAAGACGGATAAAGTTTAGGAAACTAATTCTCACCTAAGGAGTTCTGCGTAGACGTAGGTGTTCCTAGAAGGCCGTGCTCGGTTTTAACGGGTGGTGCCTGTGGCTGGCTCTGCTGGGAGGCCATTCCAGTGAGGAGAGACTGGGACAGGGATTGAGACAGAGAGCTGAGCGGGGAGGCAGATAGAGATGACGAGGAATGCAGAGAGGAAGACCGAGCCAGAGAGCCAGGAATATTGACAGGAGCAGAGCCTCCTAATAACCTCTGACCTATGTGGGGGGAAACGTTTGAACATTAACTGCATCCTGTACTTTATATAAGACAACACAAAGTTGCGATGTAAAGTCTTACTTGTTAAACCAAGGCCATTGTTGTCTTGGTCTTCTAGCTCTTTGTCGAGGGAGGCAACATTGATGTCACTAAAATTCAGGTCAAGTGCAGATCCTAAGAGCAAGAAAAGTAACGTGCGATTCAATATCTGTGCTACGTGGATACAAAACACAAGCTACACTCTGAAAAATAAAGGTTCCAAGGGGGTGTTTTTGCAGTGATGCCTTAGAAGAACCATTTTTGGTTTTCCAAAGAACCTTTTAGTGGACAGTTCCTAAAAGAACCATTTTGAAGAACATTTTAAAAATCTAAAGAACCTTTTCTGAAGGTCCATTTGAAAGGTTCCATGGATGTTTTCTTCACAGAACTATTGATGCCAATAAAGAACCTTTATTTTTAAGAGTGTACTTAAAGGAATAGTTCTTGTCGTGCCGATAGCCTTGTGGGCTGTGCGCCGACATACAGCGCTGTTGCGCTACGAGCGTCCCGAGTTCGAATCCCGGCTTGAGGACCTTTCCCAATCCAGCCCCCTTCTCTTTCTCCCAGTTCGCTTCCTGTCAGCTAATGATTTGTCCTATCACAATAAAGGCAAAAAGGCCAAAAAAAAAAATCTTTAAAGGGATAGTTGACCCAAAAATGAAATTTCTGTCATTAATTACTGTCATGTCGTTCCAAACCCGTAAGACCTACATTCATCTTCTGAACACAAATTAAGATTTTTTTTTTTGATGAAATCTGAAAGCTTTCTGACCCTGCATAAACAGTAACACAACCAATACGTTCAAGACCCAGAAATGTAGTGAGGACTTTGTTAAAATGGTCCATGTAACATCAGTCGTTCAACCTTAATTTTATAAAGGTACGAGAACAATTTTTGTGCGCAAAGAAAACAAAAATAACAACTTTATTCAACAATTTCTTCTCTTCCGAGTCAGTCTTTAATGTGTGTTCATGAGATTACTATGATGCATGCCATTTTAACGATATCCTTACTACCTTTCTGGGCCTTGATCATGTCAGTTGCGTTGCTGTCTATGCAGAGTCAGAAAGTTTCAAAATTTCATCAAAAATACCTTAATTTGTTTTCTAAAAATGAACAAAGATCTTACAGATTTGCAACGACATAAGCATAATTAATGACAGAATTTTCATTTGTGGGTGAACTAGCCCTTTAAAGAGACCATATTACAGACATCTCATAATGATGTTTTGTTAAACTCATAAAAGGATTGATAATTCAGTTATTCATCCTGCAGGATACAAAGCATTTCAGTTCACAGTCTATAATAACTATACATCAAAGGCTGCTTTTAGGCAACAGTCATATATGTAACTTAAATTATCGTAAAAGCAGTCGTGAAGGCAAAAGCACTTACCATCCATTTAGCTCTGTGCTGCTGAGTCACTGCTGCTGCTGCTGGTGAGTTTTAGTGGATTCACTGACTTATGGCTAATGCATTGCCACAAATACAGCTTCCACTTCACTAAACACTCTGCATTTAACTGCACTGCCTTATCTGGGCTGAGTCTGTCTCGTGTACTTTTACCCTTGGATGTAGCGTTTGGCTGGACGGCTCTATGATGAAAGAGTGCTGCGGCACTTACCTATTACTGACTCTACGGTATTGCTGCCTGGATAGAAAGGCGTGGCTTTTGCATTCATGGTTGATAAAGTGGTGGGTGACGAACTGTCAGATCCGATACTGGAGGCCAAGCTGGACGTGATGCTCGATGTTATGCTGGATGCTAGCGGGTTCACCACTGAGAACACACTGCCATGAGCCTGGGAAAAGAAGTAATGCGACACAAGACAGCGTCAAATATAATAGGATCCACAAAGAATAGAATGAATCTTTTACAAATCTAGTTTAGAACTGAAGCAACAAGATTTTAGAAAGAAAAGGGTTAGTTTGCCCAAAAATGAGGGTGAGTAATTAAAGACAGAATTTTCATGTCATTTCAAATCTGTAAAACCTTTGTTCATCCTCAGAACACAAATAAAGATGTTTTTGATAAAAAACAAGAGCTTTCTGACTCTGAATAGACAGCAACACAACTGACACGTTAAAGGCCCAGAAAGGTAGTAAGGACATCAATAAAATAGTCCATGTGACATCAGTGGTTCAACTGTAATTTTATGAAGCTACAAGACTATTTCTTGTGTGCAAAGAAAACAAAAATAATGACTTTATTTAAAAATTTCAGTCTTCACTGCTCGTTCACGAGAGTACCATCACACAAAGCAGAGTGCATCCCCCTGCGTCAGCAGCACCACACACAGCACAGAAGAAATTGCTGAATAAAGACGTTATTTTTTTAAATTATTTTAATGATGTCCTCACTACCTTTCTGGGCCATGAACATAGTTATGTTGTCTACGCAGGGTCAGAAATCTCTTGGATTTTATCAAAAATATCTTAATTTGTCATTCAAAGATGAACAAGTGTCTTACAGGTTTGGAATGACATGAAGGTGAGTAATTAATGAATTTAATTTTTGGGTGAATAGTTCATATTTATGTTGCTTTCACAAAGTTTTGGAAAACCTCACCTATAAATGAAAAATGTTTTTCAAATATTAACAAGTGATCACTGTGTAGCAGTTCTGTTATATATATATATATATATATATATATATATATATATATATATATATATATATACAGGGGTTGGACAATGAAACTGAAACACTGGCCAATATAGTGTTGGAGGTTTCATGGCTATATTTATGCAGCCTGGTGGCCAGTCTTTACTGATCGCACATTCCACCAATAAGAGCAGAGTGTGAAGGTTGACTATGTGCACCCAATAGCTCAAACATTGTACCCTGAAGGTGGTGCCGTGTATTAGGATGATAATGCACCATTACACACAGCAAGACTGGTGACAAGAGTGATTTGATGAACATGAAAGTAAAGTTAAACATCTCCCATGGCCTGCACAGTCACCAGATCTGAATATTATTGAGCCACTTTGGGGTGTTTTGGAGGAGCGAGTCAGGAAATGTTTTCATACACCAACATCACATAGTGACCTGGCCACTGTTCTGCGAAAGGAATGGCTCAAAATCCTTCTGGCTACTGTGCAGGACTTGTATTTGTCATTTGAAATAATGCTGTATTGGCTGCAAAAGAGGCCAAACGGCATACTAATTGTGGTCTTTTTCAGTTTCACTGTAACCCCTGATTATAATTTCATTTTTTTTTTTTTTTTTTTTTTAAGAAACTTAATAACATAAGACTTTTTCATAACCTGATTATAATTTCAGGACAGTTCTGCTACCAACTGTCGACATTTCTGCATTCATGTCCCAAAAATTTTAATCCATAAATAAATGAATAGATAAATAAATAAAATGATTTTGAATGTTTTTTTTTTGTTTTTTTTTTCCAACCACTGTTATTTTAGTATCATTTAAATATACTTTTATAGTACTAATACTTTGCTTTAGCTTTTAATTTTATATTGGTAATTGTGTTATGTGCTTTTGTAGTTGTTTTTTTTTTTTTTGTATTGCTATTTAGCCTTGATTTATTTTTATTTACATTTCACTACTGTTAGTACCCTATTTTACAGGATATAAGTTATATTTAAAAGAATGTCGTTTTGACCCATTCTGGCCTTATAGTCAGGTATGACTGGATTTCCAGAAAATACATAATTAAACTCGATTAGTTTAGTTAGCTGTCAAGTCAATATTTCTTTCATTTTTAGTTTTTCATGTAATATTGCAGTTTATTTATACTTGGACTTTAGACTTCAATAAACTGAAAAAAAAAAGTTTTAGTTTACAATAACAACACTCTTTTTAGCAGTTAAATTTAAAACATCTGTGAATACATATATTCACACATATATATATATATATATATATATATATATATATATATGTTTCATAGCAGTATGTTCAGATGATGCTTGTTTCCTATACATTGATTTATTTGTGGGGGCTCACCACAATATCAAAACTGACTGCTACAAATACATTTTTCAAAAAGCTTTGACTTCACTGAATAAACATAAGCACTTAACGTTTCAAATTCAAAACATGGCACTAGTGTTTTTCTATTAGTGTATATCTGAACCGACTGTCTTAAAGAAATTTTCAATTTCATTTTCATTTCATCTTGCCTGTAATGCCTGATAAAGCAATGTTTGTAAGCGCAGTGCTGCTTTGTGTACAGCCTTAAAAAAATAAACACTATTTTTGCACTCCAAAAGAGGCACCTATTGGCAATGTATGAATTTACATTTTCATTTAGACCGATGCGAAAAATCAACTGATGATTTCACGCAGCAAACATGAAGAATTGTAAATGTGAACCGGTTTATATATCCCACGGGGGAAGCCTTGCCACACATAGAGTGCAAGTCTGTGGGAAACGCTGCGTAATGTAATAATTTGATTTCTTGGAAATGAGGATGAAAACATGGAATATAACATGATCCACTGCTCCAATCACATTATGTCTTATACAGTCCTTATTTGTAAAGTTATAAAATGCATGAATGTGAGCACTTGCTTTACCTGTTTGTCTTGGTCCATTAACTTTTGATTATTTTCCCCAGACTGGCTCTTCTGGTTCTTTGCCTGAAATCAGATAATACATCCTATCATGTGACCTGATGTTGTTAAGGCAACCAGAGGTATTATAATATACCTGCTCAGGAAGCGAGAAAAAAAAAAAAAAAAAAAAAAAAAAAAGTAAAACACTTTTTTAAGCTGTTTGTGACAGTATAACATTACAGCGTGCTTCGTTTTGATATTTTATGATTACCACAGCATGGTCATGTGGCCACGGGGTGTTGTTCTCCGATCACTACAACATTAAAATTATTTTAGAGCTCAGCACATAAATGCTAAATGAAAAAAGTGCACGTGTAATGCATTTCAAAGCCAATGGTTTAATACCTACACACACAGTGCTGCCACACCCTCAATCTCAAAGACTGAAGTGCAGCTTTTCAACAACAACAACGGCTGAATACTGACAACTAAAGACAAGTAGTTTTCATTTAGCAACAAACCACTGAAAAAACACAAGCGAAACGTGGTGAGAACAAATGAAATGACCCAAGGGCAAAGAAATCAAAGTGAAAGCTTGCAGTGTGTGTCATGCCTGCAGTCCTGCAGGACGTCCCTTTAGAAAGGGCTAGAGAAAACGGCCATGTGTACCTGATCCTCCCGTTCAAAACCCGGAGCTTTGGGATAGTTAGACGTCGGAGAGGAAACACTGGACGTGGTGGACTCTGAACAAAAGCTACCATTAGTAAAGCATTTTGGCCTGCTGATGGGTCCAATTGGGGACAAAGAACTGTTGCTCCCTGAGCCTGGTGTTACAGTTGGACTATTAGAGCATGATACCTGAAGAAGAAAAGCACAAATGAGCTTAAAAATGTGTTTTGGAGCCAAATAGGTGATTTTTTTAATTGTTGATTAGGTAGATCCAAATGTGAGAGGTTTTAGCGCAGCATAAAAGAAAAACAGCCTCTTTTTTTGGTCTAATGTGAATCAAGAGGCATTTGAGTATAAAAGGCCTGATTTGAATGTGCGTTAGTTTCCCTTTTCAACACAGACTGCAATAGGCAGAAAAGAATGCAAAGCAAACCAAAGTCAATAAAATGAAACACTGCTGAAATGAAAAGAGAAGGAGTAGCTCTATCAACGAAACAATCAACTGCTCTCTAAACTAAGGACATTTCTCTACCACAGATGTAAGACAGATGCAAGACAAGTGTGAGAAGGTGAATGCAAACATACGTTTCCCGTCTGGCCGTTGTTACTGGCGCTGCTGGTGATGGAATTCGTGTTGCCGCTCCACTCGCTGACTGGACACTCTGGGTATTGTGGCGAGCCCAGCTTGGACTGAGAACCCGACTGCATTGCTGTGAGCAACGTGCTCATGGTCTCCTCTGTGGAAGGAATTCCTTCATTCACACACACAAATAAATAGTCTTTAGAGTCATGAACTTTGGGCTGCACGCTTTGGAGGGAATCAAATTACGAAATAACTTGCGATTTGATATTTAAAGGAGATTTTTTAAAGAAGCTCCAGGTTGTTTTTAAAGCACTTATTGTTATTTTTGCTAACAAAATATTTAAATAAGAAATATCACTACTGAAATATCACCAAAAACTGCATTTAAAAATATTTAGAATAGCAATTTTATTTTACAGTACAGTTGTAAAATTACAGAGTTTCATTACCATTAAAATATTCATGGCTGTCTTAATTTTTTCCATTTTCAAATGTTAAACCATTAAGGTTTTTATTTTTGCAGAAAACCACAGAGCTTCTCTTTTGTTGACAACATTCAGTTTATAAGCGCTTCTCATTGCAAGTTTAGGAAGATCGTTGGCTCATGTTGTGTTCCAAAGTGCATGTTACAAGTAAAGCAAACTAATAACAGATGCAGAGATGAGGGACAGTTCACCCAAAATGAAAACTACCCCATGATTTACCATCAAGCCATCCTAGATGTTTATGACTTTCTTCTTTCGGGCGAATGCAGGGGAATAGGGGAATGGGGTTAATTAAGGCCTCATGAAGTGAATTGATGTGTTTGTGTAATAAAAATTTTATAAACCGTAAACTACATTTTGCTAATTGTCATATGCACGTTCCAGTGGAAGATACAGGATGTAGCATAATCTCCGGTGAGAATATGCTAGTCTCGCAAGAGCCAAGTTTCGTTAACAGCAAAGGAAAACCAGTCTCCTCTAGGCTTATATCGAAATCTTCCAACATTTTTTTTTTACAAATCCTCGTTGTGTACTTCTAAGTTGTGACTGGTGGTTTGTTTTGCTCTCTTCCGCACTTCCGTGTTCATCACGCCATTCGCCTTCATCCTACGTCATCCTCTGGAACGCCACTTGCTCGGGAACGCATGTACGACAGTTAAAGCCTTTTCACACTGAACGTGATGCGAAAAAGCGAGGTGAATTGCCAACGAACGGTGCTTTCACACCGAGGGTGAAATGACTGATCGCCTTCTGCTAATTCACACCCACGCGCTAGGTGGCACGACCAACAACGCATTTTTCCTCAGGTATCTCGTATATGTATTTAACATCGTCTGCTGCTCAATATACAGCATTAAATTGAGATAAATAAAGTTTGGTTCTACGCCAGAAACACATCTTGAAATATGAATAAATGTACAATTAGCACTGAGCTATATTTGAAAATGTATGTGATTAATGTTTTTTTTTTTTTTTTTTTGCTTAAACCCATTTAAACGATCATCAAGTTCTTGTAATAACTTCCAATTGAGATCTAAAGTGGATACAAAGAGACATGCACTCTTTGCTTTCTATTTTTTTTTATGTTTCCTGTATAGAAAAATGTTTCATTTTTTTGTCATACGTAATGACAGCAGATAGGATCACATGATTGACAGATCTAGAATAAACGCGCCAAATCAACACTGGCACACATGGAAGAAATCGGACAGTGCTCTTCAGATGACATAATTCAGTGGGAAATGAAGAGAATTCTGTATAAAAAAAAAATGTAAGAATAAATCTGTTTTTTAGATACTAATGATAACAAGACTCAGCATCCACTCGCTTCTCTCTCGGAATACTTTTCTTCTGTGATTGTTTACACTGCTTTTCAAAATAGCGCACATCTCTATCCTTCTGCATATAGGGCAACAGCAGTTGCTGTGGCCACGTGATGTAATGCTCGAATCTTATTGGACGGCCCATGTTTTCGATTTGCAAAACTAAAAAGATATGCCGGACTGGTTCGACGGTCTGTGTGGAAGCATCCATAGGAATCTGTTCTTTTATTCAAGCGTGTCATCACGTGCGACATTCGTTTCACTTTTTGTGCTGAGTGTGGAAAGGCCTTTAGCGGAACCTAGAGATTATGGTTTATAAAGTTTTAAATATGGATTGTTTTTTTACAAAACCACAGCAGTTTGCTTCAGAAGGCCATTACTCACCCCATGGAGCCATGTGGAGCACTTTTTATAATGGATGGATGCACTTTATTGGACTTGAAAATCTCAACACCCATACACTGCCATTATAAAGAGGAACCAGAACATTTTTTAATTTAACTCCGACTGTATTCGTCTGAAAGAAGAAAGTCATATACACCTAGGATGGTTTGAGGGGTAAATCATGGGTTCATTTTCATTTTTGGGTGAACTATCCCTTTTAAAACACCAGATCATGAGCTGCTAGCGCTTCATTTCGAAACACGCAGCACATATATTTCATTAAGTCACAGCCTTTGTGACTTGATAAATCACACACAAATCATATTGTAATTTTGGTTTTATAACCACACGTGAACTCAATAAAATTACTGCACTGCAGGTATTTAACTTCAACACACTGCAATCAATCATCATTAGAAACATGCTTACTTTCCACATGTGCAAAAGCACAGAATGGACCCCTTGGACAGTATCCAGTTTGCCTCATGTCATTGCATTTAGTAGATTTGTAGATCTTTAAAACAAAGAGAGACGTTGGTGAGATGATAAAAATAATGTCAATCAAATTAATTATAAGTCATTCAGCGTTGTAAAGGTGTGGCGGACTCACCTCTGGGTGGAACTGCTGTTCGGTACGAGAGTGGCAATACTGACAGCTGTCACCGCTCTCACACTTGGAGGGTTCGCCCCATTCATCGCCATGCTTTACACTCGGGCAGGGCGTCGATCTGCAAAGACATCCAAAAATTTGTATGTTATTCTTAGATGTGACCAACCAAAATAACAAGCACAAATATATGATATGTCTCCAAATAACGTCACTTCCACTGCCAAATGTGTTTTAGGTGTCACTGTGTGTCGACTTCTGTTTCCATCTCACCTGTATTTGAACTTTCTGGGATTTCTTCTCCTATCTCTGCTGTTGTGATAGTGGGGACAGGCATAGCCCTGCCTGCATAGACGTGGAGGCTTGGTGCACTGCTCAGTTTTATAATTGGCCAAAACAAAATTGGTGTCTGCAAAAAAGGGGAACAGAAACTGATAAGTTGACCAGACTGTCATTTTTGTAACCACTATTACTGAAGTCTCTGATCAACTGTTGTGGTGGGCTTGCATTAGTGTGGGAAAGATTTGTGTCACCTTGCCAGCGTGGGTCCTCATTCAAGGTCTTCTCAATCATGGCCTGGCTGGCCAGCACACCCGGCTGCAGGTCAGGAATTCCCTCTCCAGATCCCAACTGGCCGTTCTGCAGAGCTTCCTGTGCCTGGATTTCTCTGTGAACATAATTATGCAAGTCAACCCACCCATTCAACAAAACCAACACTAATTCCGAATGGTAGATGTAAAGAAAAAAAAAACCACTCTTGATGTAACCAGCTATTTCCACATACACGTTTGCTAGGCAACTGCTGAGATAGCATATTTCTTGTTATTTAATCACTGGTAAGCCACATTTCCAGGCCAGATCAAACCGTTCGCGGCTGTTTTGTGCAGACTGCTTGTCGACGCAGGTGTAATTGAGTCATTGGGAAACAACAAATATGGTATATATTTGCAAATTAGGTTAAGCAGCCTCTAATAAACACTCTTGACTGCTCTCTTATCAGCTGAATGCATATGTAAATACCTATGGTGTTAATCAGCTGAAAACTTGCGTTTTGCAACTGAAAGCAACCGTCATAACACAACAATGTCTAGCGCAAACTGCTGTTATTTTGAGATTCAAAGTTTTTACACTAGTTGGGGGTTGGGAATCCTGGCAGAAATTCCCCCGCCACTGAAAAACAGGAATTTGAGTGCCACAAGCCAAAGAACTTCCTTTTCCAACTACTGCCCTTAAGCTTTCCCTTGCACTCTAAGAAATGCAAATATGTACTTGCAACGTACATCAAATGATTAAAACTGTAACTACACTACTACTCTGAATTTTTTTGGTTGTTTGTGTTTAAAAGTATTTTATGTTCACTAAAGCTGTATTTATTTGATCAAAAAACCAAGTAAATATGGAAAACTATTAAAATTTAAAGTAACCGTTTTCTATTTGAATTCATTTTAAAATGTAATCTATTCCTGTGATGTAAAGCTGAACTTTTAGCATCATTACTCCAGTCTTTAGTGTCTAGGGCCTATGAAATTCAAATTTATTCAAATTCCTTTTTTTTCCCCATTTTAAGTTTTCTGAAATCCAATTAAGTTTTTTTCTGTTTTAATGGTTAAACTAAGAAATATTAATCAAAAGGCATGTCTAATTATTTAAAATCATGAAATGCGTGCAATTTAACATCAATTTATTAAAAGTTTAACAACAATTACATTCTAAGTCACTATGAAATATGTTTCATTTTATTTTTCTCAAATTCAGTTTTATTTTGCTCAAATACTTTGTTTTCCATTATATTTTTTTGGATTTCTTTTTTATTAGTTTCATTACATTTTAATAATCAAAAGCATTTCTAATTAATTTAAATTAATTAAAATTTTGTTTCAGGATTTTTTTTTTTTGTTAAACTTTTAATAAATTGCTGTAAAACTGTGTAAGTTTTAGAAATATTTAAGTTTAAGAAATATTTAAACTGGGGGGGGGGGGGGGGCTGAATGCAAAAAAATTAAAACAGAAAATAATGCAATTTGGGAAAAAAATAAAACAGATTTCATAGGGCCCTATACTTGTAATGCGTTGCCCCCAACACTATCGGTATGTGTGTTTTGGTGTGTTTTTTTACAGTAGCTGCGCTAACAGTGGATTGCTTTGACTGTAGGAACATTCCTCATTAACGCATGGGCCAGGGGGCATGTTGATTTGCATTTTTTTCCTTATTAATCATACAAATTTAATATGCTAAATTGACACCCTGAGATTGACACTCTCACACACTGACAGCGACACAAAATTCTACCTGATGTCATAAACTGGTGGCCGTAGGTCGTGTGGTCCATGAGCGAAGGCGCAGTGGAGGCCGTTCTTCACACAATGCCCACGTGCATCCGTCTCATGGATGCAGGTGCCGGTCTTGTAGTAGCGTAAATGGTACTTGCGCTCTGTGTCACCGGTGGTCCGGTGTAAATAAGGGCAACTGTGAAGAGAAAAGCACCAGTGTTGCTCATCAGGATGCATGCTCAGTGAAAGAAATACATTTTGATACTTTGATTTAGAATAGATATTTCACAAACATGTACAGATCAGTGCATTTCTTTGTGAATTTGATAACAATAACAAAGTGAAAGTAATGCAAAGCACTAAACACAAATGTAAATCAATGATAACAACAGAAAAACTCCTTCCCAATGAGTGCACTCTTGGAATGATATATTTCGAAATACTGCATGAGGCTTGTGTCACTGACTGCTTACTACACTGCCTTGAAAAAAATAGTAAAAAAAAAGACGTTGGACACAAACACACTACTGCACTTACCTTCCTGACAACTAATTCTAATATTCAAAAATACAAGTGACAGTGTGATACATAAACAGACAACAAAACTTTACAATTGCTTTATGCTAAAATAGATCGTCAACACTGCTGTCCAAGAACTCTTTTTATTCCTAGTAAAATACACTATTAATAGTACTTAATGCATGTTAAACATAGCATGCAAAATAAAATAAGACATACAAGTGCAAGCATCATCAAAGCGTCTGCAAATGCTGATATTTCACAACTTTAAAACAGTCAAACACTTGTGAAATACTTCCCGGCTGTTAGTTATTTTGCAAGACATACTGGCAGACGGTACACATACGTAGTGTAAAGGAGAGTAACGTCTCTACGAAATTCTGAAATATTACAGTGCACGTTTGGGGCTGTCAGCACAGCACAAGAGTCTAGAAAATAACTAAATCCGCATTCAGATAACTGCACTTTTTAGTTTCAAAATGTATACTAATGCACACTGCTGATACATATAACGCAAATGCTGAGATTAAGAGAAATAGGTATTTCTAAGAAATATGTTTATTTCTAAGAAATCATTTAAGGCACACAGAAAACGAGGCTGTGAGAATCCAAGCAGCTCCCTGGAAGAGAGCAGATTTATACTGAAAATGCTACATACCCAATAATCTTCTCAAATATAGCAACTGCATCTTGTTCAGGTAGCAACAGTAACTATGGCAACAGCAATGATGTCATCATAGGACGGCTGTTACTGGATGAATGAACGTGTGGATAATGCCTATACTGAAACTGTGACATACATTGCTAGAGAGATTCAGCAGAGACGTGGGACCAATCGTTTAAGAGTTATATTTACAATAATAACACTAACACTGGAGTATCCTTCAGTTTAGGTGTAGATAAAGAAAAAATAACTACATTTGTCTACCTAACATAAATGTTTGTGTCAAATAAATGTTGTAGACATCACTACATTGTTATGTAAGGTATGAAATATATGAATAAATACTAATTTTAAAATAAATGAGATGAAAAAACTCCCATATATGTGGGTCCTTTATTAATAAATAGGTGCAAAATAATATTAAACATAATAGAAAAATAGCTGAAACAAGCATCCACAATTACATATCGAAAAATATGATTAATTTTGTTTTTGAAATTGTCAGATTAGAACAACAACAACAACAACAAAAAAAACGAATTATACAATTACTAGTGTTGCAAAATCTTTAGTAAAAACTATATTTAAAAAATACTTTCAGATATAATCTATACATAATCAAAACTTTAACAGAGATTTCTTACAGGATACTATGTCAATCTCTCAGAAAAATCTCCTGACTCCATACTACAACTTTCCCAAAATCAAAACAAAGTGGTCATGCCACTATTTACATTTGAAGCTTCAAAACAATCTTTAGGGAAAAAAAAACCTGGCACCTGACTAACAGTAGAGTCACGTGGACACTACAGTAATTATCTGATCCATTTATAGAGCCTTTGAACTCTACTGTTGCACAATTCCAGCAAAACTAGTGGTTTAAATACAATTTAAGGAATGAGAAACTAGCATAAGCTAAACCACAAACAGCACACATGTAAACAACCCTTGTTTATGTTTTCAAATAAGTAGTGGGATCAATAAAGCATCAAAAGATCCGTCTTGAGCACTGTTTTTATTAATTGTCAAACCATTTAACAGAGAATAAAATATGTGACCCTAGACGACAAAACCAATTTGTATATGTGTAGCAATAGCCTACAATATATTGTTATAGATTTTTCTTTTATGCCTTCCTATCGTAAAAATATCAACATTTTTGATTAGTAATATGCATTGCTAAGAACTTCATTTGGACAATTTTAAATGTCAAAAAATATACCCTTATGACTGGTTTTGTGGTCTAGGGTCACATATACAACCGGACTAAACTGGACGTGACGGTGTTTTGGAAAAACTTCGAACTATAACGTGCTTTGTAAACACACGAGTTTTCCTGAAGCAAGGGCTAGTAAACATTGTAATAGCAGCGAGCCAATCAAAAAAGTGTACGTGCAAGGGAGAGCCAATCACAAGCCAGAGAACAGGGGGCGTGTCATTCGACTCTCTAAGAGCAACACACAAGGAAGGCAACAAAAATGACTCTCCACCATCAGCCTTCTGACCTTCATTTCCAAACCGAAGCTATACATTTCTGCTACACATAGGGGCAAACTGGGAACTGAGAGAGGAGTCATCAGTTAAAAGTGGAAGTGAAACTCGAGAAATAAATGCACACACCCACCAAGGGAAAACAACACCGTTAGCAGTAAAAGACTAACGTTACAAGCGAAAGCGATCTAATAGCCAATCCACAGGGAGTAAAACATTAACATAAAATAAACACGATAGTGAATTTACAATGCATCAGTCTGCTAAGCTGCACATTTTATGAAGAGGGCGTGTGCTAAGAACAAAGCGAGTCAAAACACTACATGTTCATGCATACTAAAAAAAGTACAAATCTGAATGCATGCACACAAAATGCATGCGTTTACAAAATAAGTCGTTGTTGTGATATATTAGAATTATTAAAACAGCCATCGTTTCTAGCAACCCAAGCACACGGTTGCACTGCCCATGCAAAATAAACACGACTGCGCGCACTGGCGCGAAAACATGAGTGAAAACTGCAGCATAAATAACAGAAAAAAGTTCCTTACTCGTCTCCATCGGGACATATTCCTGTTGTTTCATCATACTTCGTGCAATATACATCTGGGCTGTAATTAAAAGTCCCGTCTCTTCTTCGTATGGGTCTCCGTCTTCGCTGATTTAGAAAATGCCAGTGGAAACACGTAAAGGGTCTATGCTGTGTGCATTTGTGCTGCAAAAACAGTGGGCACTGCTCGGTCCTGAACTCCTTCAAATATCTATAATCAAAATGGGAAAAGGGCTTTACAACCAACCACTTTCGCACCACTTGAGTGATGTAAACAAATCAGTATTGACAGAATCAGACGCTGTAATGTCGACGTGCGTTCAAAGTTTGGAGCCGTGGTGGCTGTTTACACTGCGTAGTTTCTTACACGCTGCCATTCCACAACAAAACTAGCACTGGATACATATTTTACGTGTTAAATCCTCTTTTCACCAACTGTAAATATATAATGTTCGTTTTATGTGTTTATAAACATCTAAATGGGAACGGGATGTGTTTAATTGTTTGACAAATTAACTGTAGCCACTGTGAGCTATTTATCAAGGCTTTCCACTACAACATTAGAGGCTTACGCCAAGTACTCCGCGATTAGCGTACAGAGTTACGTCAAATCTTCGACGTACGTTCCATTCAAAGCAACGGTGCGTACGGCGGGAAAAGAGCGTAGAGTAAGAAACATGGGCCGAGGAAGGAGGCGGATGCAGCTAACAAACCAGCCTGCTAGCTACATCTAGCGAGCGTCTCGACTCGCTCGTCTTTGCTGCTATGCAATGTACATGTCTTCAAGCTTTTACACAGGCAGCCTTTGAGCAAATAAGCGAAGAGCACTTTCTTAAGTTTTCAAAGGCACACGGCGCGATTAAAGCTTTGATACGGAAAGCACCGCAATGTTTATAGCAGAGGAGATTGCTGATTTCATTAACATTGATATGTGAGAGCCGCGTGCATTCGGAAGAATTTACAAAAGGAAAAGCACCATTTTAAAACGCACGGAGGGAGAGGAAACAGCAAGCGTTACAAATACAAATCCGACAGTCGAATATCGAATAGTCATCGGGTTCCGCTGAAACGTATTTTCGTCCATTTAATGTTTACTTTACTTACGTATAGTGGGTTGGTTTCTCGGTTTGAGGAGAAGCGCTCGCCGCCGTTTTCGAAACCGACGGCATTTTCAGTCAAAACAATAATAGCGCGTGCGCGGGGACCCTCTCGTCTACTCATGCTCTCGCGCGCCGCTGCAAGGCCAATATGAGCAACTGGCGGGACAAACAAACACAAGACAATGGCCATGCTGCATAGCAGCACACTGCTATAATGCAACGATCCCTCACGCAAACCAAGTGACTATTTAGACTGTAACGTGTAGTTCGCAAACATTATTCAGAAACATTCAGAAAACTCAAAGCATTATTTATTTATGCTTATTTAGTAGGCATTTATATGTTGTTGTTGTTTTTTTTTAATTCCAAGACTGCAGCGCTGATATACAGTTGAAGTCAAAAGTTTACATACACCTTGCAGAATCTCCAAAATGTTCATTATTTTACCAAAATACGAGGATCATACAAACCGCATGTTAGTTTTTTTAGTACTCACCTGAATACTACGTTTACATATAGTCCACAAGAAAAAAAGGAGTTTGATTTATAAAAATGACCCCGTTCAAAGGTTTACATATGCTGTGTTGTTACCTGAATGATCCACAGTGTTTTTTTCAGTCATGAGTCTCTTGTTTGTCCTGAAGAGTTAAACTGCCTGCTGTTCTTCAGAAAAAAATCCTTCAGGTCCCACAAATTCTTCGATTTTTCAGCATTTTTGTGTATTTGAACCCTTTCCAACAATGAGTGTATTATTTAATTTTTTGTTTCATTTAGTACTGCCCTTCAAAAGCTACAGAAGATATTTACATGTTTCCCAGAAGATAATTTTACCTTGATCTTAAAATTCTAATGCATCATTTTTCCTTCTGGATCATCAGTGAGCGATTCTGCATGGTGTATTATACTTTTGACCTCAACTGTAGTAGTAATGATCTTCTGATTTAAAGCAATTTCACTGTTGTTAAATATATATATATATATATATATATATATATATATATGTAAGATTGAAGACCATGTCTGAAGTAGCCTGCTTCAAGTATATATCACTTCTGTGACCGTTACTATTGCAAATCAACTTTGTTTTTATGAGAGGTTTTGTGACCTCAACAAACAATCCCGGAATGTTGCAATTTAAGATTTTTTTATTTATTTATTTTTTTAATTCCAATCAACTTTTTAAATTTAAAATCAGCATTTATTATTACATTTTCAGTTGCAGGAGAAAAAAATATCCAAAATTAGAGTGTATTCATCAAAATTATTCAGAATACAATAAAATGTAATATAAATACAAAACAATACTTATTTAGTATAGGCATTTATATATTTTAAATGATAATATTTTTATATATTTTCCCTAATGTGATATTAAAGACCAAATCTAAAGCAGCCTTCTTCAAATATAAATTTTGTGGGGGGGAAATACGCAAGAAAATTACATATACTTAAAGTATATATATATATTTTTCCAGCACCCGTTTTACCTATTGCAAATCATCTTTATGTATTTTAAGTTATATGGAAAAAACAAACAAATCCCTAAATTGATTTTTTTTAAATCTATTCATCTTTTAAATTTAAAACAACACTTATAATTACATTTTTAGTTGTAGAACAAAAAAAAAAAAAAAAAAAAAAAAATCCAAAATTAGAGTGCATTCTTCACAGAAATGCAATAAAACGTAATATAAACACAAAACAATATTATTTAGTAGGCGCAGTGCTGATACTTAGTAGTGTTTTCAGATTTAAGACAATTTCACTGTTGTTTAGAAAGAAAGAAACATAACCAAGTTCCTAAATGTGAGATTGATAACAAAATCTAAAGCAGTCTACTATAAGTATAAATTCTGTTGGGGAAAGATACGCAAGCAAATTAAGTGAAACTGAATCCAACATCTAAAGTAGTCTACTTCAAGTATATATTCTTCCAGCACCCGTTTAATCGATTGCAAATCATCTTTACGTATGTGGAAACAACCTAAATCATTTAATGTGTAATTGAAGACTTTTTTTTTTTTTTTAAATCTAATCAACTTTTACATTTTAAAACAACATTTTATTACATCATCAGCTCCAGGACAAAAGAAATCTCCAAAAATAGAGTGTATTCTATTATAAAAGGTAAATAAAGCGAAACGACGTAGAGGGGGATGTTGTGTTGTGTTAAACCAATGAGATACGAAAACGTAACATGTGGGCGTGTCCAAGCGACAATCCACAGAAATATATAAATAGAAGCCCAACCCTCATATTTTCAAATAGGAGATACTACGTCGGAGCGATAGTGGTTCAACGAGGTTTGTGTAAGTCAATTTTAAGTTCTTTGGTAGATATTTCGGCATTAGTAATCATAGTAGTTAGATCAGGGCTAACCTGTAACAAAACAATTCTAAATATAGAGAGTTGATCAGATTTTCGTTTGCTCCTGCTTAGTGATGAATCATTTTCTGGCTAATATTTTAGCTTGGATTAATGTTTCAAACACGTTTGGTCTTGAATAGAGTTTACTCAAACGTCACGTTGTGTTTTTAGACACGTTAGATGTGTAGTTTTTTTTAGGCGGGATTTTTAACAATATGTAGCATCTGATAATTCTCTGCTGGTTTGTCAATGTACGTTTTTGCCCGCCATTTTGGACAATGGTTTGTTCAGCTTGTACTTGAAGAGGTCGAGTTGCCGGTTACTCAGGCTGCTGCATTCAAATAACTGTCCCTTATGCCTCTGCACACTTTCCCGCCGTTTGTAAGTTATGCAATTGCTATATTTCTGGTTAAAAGGGAGTTTCGTTGTGCGTTGATATTAAATCTGCAGCATTTAAGCGGGGGAACCGTTTCTGCTGCAGATGGAGGCTGATGCTGGAGCGGGTGTCACAGAATAATAACCGCTCTTCTGATGTAAATATCCGTGTGTGGTGCTCGTTTGGTTACTCAAGACCAGTTGTGTATGGAATTTAACTGTGTTATTTGGCATACGTTATATTGTAGACGCTTAACGTTGTACATCTTTATAACGTGACATTTTATTGCCTTTAAATATCTGCGGCTCTTGAGCGGAAGTGGTAAAGGCAAACCGCAAGACCCGGATGATACCGCCATTTTAAGTCACCGTTTGAGTTTAATTTTTAAACTGGGAAGATTCCGTATTTAAGTGTTCTTTTTTTTTTAAACTAGATACTGAGAAACAATGGCTCGTACCAAGCAGACCGCGCGTAAATCAACTGGAGGAAAGGCGCCAAGAAAACAGCTGGCGACTAAAGCCGCTAGGAAGAGCGCGCCCTCTACTGGTGGCGTCAAGAAGCCCCACAGATACAGGTGCGTCTGAGATGCTGCTGTATTGAGATGCACATACATGATAAAGTTGGCAGTGACTGGTAAATCACTTTTTTTTTCACATTTCCTTCCGCTTTAGGCCTGGAACTGTTGCTCTGAGAGAGATTCGTCGTTATCAGAAGTCAACGGAGTTGCTCATCCGCAAGTTGCCATTTCAGCGTCTGGTTAGGGAGATTGCACAAGACTTCAAAACTGATCTGAGGTTCCAGAGTGCAGCCATTGGTGCTCTTCAGGTTTGTGACGTATTATATTTAAAGTTATTCCGTGACTATTGAAATGTGATTTACAATGTTTCTGCAAACTTTAACATTTAACACTTCATTTGTCTTTTTTTAACAGGAAGCAAGTGAGGCCTACCTTGTCGGTCTGTTTGAGGACACTAACTTGTGCGCCATTCACGCCAAGAGAGTCACAATCATGCCCAAGGATATCCAGCTTGCGAGGCGAATCAGAGGAGAGAGAGCCTAATTTTTTATTTTACTTTATTTTATTTTTTTTCTTCCTTTTTTTTTATTTTAACTTTTAATGAGAAACACTCGAAGTAAAAGCAATGGATTTGTACATTGGAGTCATTTTGTAAAGCATTCCTTACAGACTCAGGTTTTTAAAGTGAGTGTGTCTAGATTAACCATTGTAGAGCTCATTGTAAAGCGGCTTTAGTTGCATGCTTTAAAGTATTTATCACTTATCTTTTTCATTGGTCATTGGGTTGTAAATAAAAATTACTCTACCTCAAAATGGTGTGCTGATTCTGTCTGTCACTTAAATGAGCTTTGGCTTAAAGTTTTAATTGTAGACCTACATGATGATAAAATTACAGCTACGGAAGTCTATGACCAACATGATTGTTATTGTTCTATGAGGGACCATATAGGCCATAATTATAGAAAAGCCTATAATAAACACTTGTGAAA